>NC_048300.1:182124218-182173611 GCF_013100865.1 Trachemys scripta elegans | reverse complement strand
TGTGTAGGGAAAGCCCCTGGCAGGCTTGGCAAGTTTATTTACCTGCCATGTCCACAGGTCCGGCCGATCACGGCTCCCACTGGCTGCAGTTCGCTGCTCCGGGCCAATGGGAGCTGCTGGAAGTGGCGCGGGCCGAGGGACATACTGGCCACCACTTCCCGCAGCTCCCATTGGCCCGGAGCAGCGAACTGCAGCCAGTGGGAGCCGTGATCGGCCGAACCTGTGGACAGGGCAGGTAAATAAACTGGCCAAGCCTGCCAGGGGCTTTCCCTGCACAAGCGGCGACCCCAGTTTGAGAAACACTGCTTTACGGTCCTCTCTCTCTGTCTGCTGCCATTATGGATCCCCTCATCTTTCTCTCTTGCTCTTGGAGGGATGGAGCGGTTTTAATGGAAATGTTTATAGGTCCTTCATGATGGAAAACATGGGCCAGATCCTCAGCTGGTGTAAATCCAGTGAAGGCAACAGAGTGACATCAGTTTACACCAATTTAGGATCAGGCCCGATGGTCATGTTTTATTGAAACATGTACATAGCACAAATAAAAAGTAACTGAAAATGTGGGCTTCTCGAGGCATCTGAGAAGTCTGTGAGCCAAGTATGACATCTTCATACAGTTCCAAGTTATAAAAATGTATATTGCTGCCTGTACTGTTAGAAAGGCTTTGAACTGAGATTTTATTTTAAATTCTCCCCTCATGAAATAAAACAATTCCATGTGGCTCTTTATAGCCTTTAAGCTCCTTGGAGCTTGTTCTGTATAAAGTTGCACTACTGGAGCTGTTAAAACTATTGTGTAATGGAGTGAGATCACAGAATATCTTAGTTCATGCTGCCTGCACTATCTTGCCTGGCTGGTGGTTAATCACAGTTAAAACATTAAGGAACAACTCATGCAGAATTAGAAGATTGATTCGTACAGTGGTAGAAAATCCAGGCATGCGACTGATCTTTAAAACAAGAGACCAAATTAATCTTCAGTGAATGTCAGTGCAGCTTTATTGGCCCCACCATGGCTGCATTTGGCCCAGTAGCTTGCAGAGAAAGCAGGCTTTTGTTTGCTAACTATGTATTTGTTAATGATTTAGGCCTGTACATGAACAAAGACAATGGCAGTGTAATGATTTCAAATGCGATATTTGGGCTTTGAATGTTAAATGGAAGACTTCACAGTATTCTTGAGCTCTGACCTTCTATCTTGAGCATGATGTTTGTCGGATTAAAGAGTCTCAGACAACCAGAAACGATCATCCGTGGTGGAATTTTCCTTTGAAGTGGATAGCTGGTCTTTTTTTTTTTTTTTTATCTCATATTAAAAGGCTATCAGCATGCGAGTCATGAACAACAAGCAGCCCAGTTTCCTGTTTTGTGAGCTCATGAAAGCATTCGTAGCAGTCAGTGGGTTCTCTCAGTCCCTTTATTTACATAGAGGCTCAGGAAATGCAATATGAAAATGAACACAACATATTTCTCTAGACTGCTGCTTGGCCAAGGGTATTATGAGCTTTGTACTGGATACAGGCAGGGATACAACCTTTGTGGTTCATTTGTTTTTTAACCACTGTGAAAAACACTGGACCCACATGTGCAACAAAATACTTTAAACTAAAAATAGGTGTTTGGATACTTCTGAACAAAAGTAAGATTGCTCTGATTTATGAGGAGAGATTAAAAGAGCTAAATGCATTTAGCTTGATAAATTGACAACTATTGGGACATATTTGGAAGGGTTAACACCATAATGTTTTAGTGCCATGTCATATTTTGTTTGCTTGCATAGGTATAACTTATAGGCAGCAGCTCTACCTCAGAATAAACAATTCAGTCAGAGAGTATAGACTTTGCTGGTGATCGCTCGGGCTGACTGAAAAGGGAAGGATGCAAATATCCTAGGTACAGTGGTTTAAACAGTTTCAGTTGCAGGTAAAACAATAGCAGTATTGAGGACGCACTCCACCGACTTAATGTGCTTAGTGTGGACATACGCAATCGATTGTATAAAATCAATTTCTAAAATCAACTTCTATAAAATTGACCTAATTTCGTAGCTTAGACATACCCTTAGACAGTAGAAGAGATACCCAGATCCAGGTAAACACAACACAACATCTGCACACCATTTCCTTCCTCAGTGAACTTAAGAATGGTCATGTTGGGTTAGGCCAAAGGTCCATCTAGCCCAGTATCCTGTCTTCCAACAGTGGCCAATGTCAGATGCTTCAGAGGGAATGAACAGAACAGATAATTATCAAGTGATCCATTCCCCATCACCCTTTCCCAGCTTCCAGCAAACAGAGCTGGTGAGGGCAGTCCACTAGAGGATTAGGGCACCTCAGGACTCGTGCCTGGGGTGTCTCTCCAGCCCAATCTCTGCTAGAGACAAACAGGAGTTTGTATGTTTCCAGGCCAGCTTCTGTTAGTGATGTGTCTCATTGGGGCCCCACTGCACTGTCTCTCAGCCCAATCCCCACAGGTTCTACACAGGATCTGACCCACTCCTGATGTATCCATCACAGTCTGTTCACACAGGGGTGTGAGCTCTGCACACAGTTTCCCCAGCAGTCTCCCCTGTATTCAGCTTCCCTGCTACTCCTGGCTAGCCATGAAGCCACCACCGCTTCTCAAGTGTGAGGTCTCTTCTTGGGTCAGGGTCTTTCCATACAGTCCTGCCTCCTCCCCACACTGTACAGGGTTGGGGATGTGCCTATGTGTCCATCTTGGAGGGTCATAGGTCAGTGGGGAGGGGGTTGGCGGGAAAGGTAGTTTCCTGCTTACCTGATTCACCACATCTGTAAAATTATGATAACACTGACACATATACCTCAGAGGGACACTGTAAGCATGAATTAGTTTGTTTGTGAAGCAATTTGAAAATGACAAGTGCTGTAACAGTATTAAGCAGTATTATCTTGCATGAAAGCTGGTTCTGAGAAGCTGGCAGCCTTCTTTATAGGCCAACAAAATTCAGAAAAGCAGATTGAAATCAAACAAATCCCCAGACTTCTGGATGCTTGCCTATCACTAATATCAGTGGGCTGGTGCCCTGCTGTAACATGATAGTGCTTTTTCTGGAGAGAAAGAGCGGAAAAAGCCTTTAGCATATTGTTCTAGTGTATAGGAAGCCTGCAGGGTAGCTGTTGTAATCTGTACAGAGGAGTTCTGCTGTAAATTACAAAACAGAATTTCAGGACTCGATCCAGATGTCATTACAGAAGCTAGAATGAAATCAGAAAATCTTTCAATCTATTTATCAAAATGTCTGCAGAACTTCCCATTTTAAAGAGAGTGACTGAATAAATCTTGAACAAAGCTTACTCTCTATCCAGTGCCTTTAGAAAAAGAGTTTAAAAAATCAATGTAGACCCATTGACTCTTGCCAACTCTTCCTTACTTAGAGACATTTGTACTACAGACAGAAAATGGCATTATGGGTTTGTGGGAAACAGGACAAAGATGCTAGGTCATCTATTGTATTTGACAGCAGTTACCGGTAGTTATATTAAAAGAGGTTCAGCTCTTGTTAGCACTGAGACACACCTCAGCACCCAACAATCTCCTGCAGATACAAGCTGCACAAGGATTTATGATGGCAGAGACTGCTGCATTTACCCTTGCAGAAATGCTAAGAAATTCTTGGAATACTGTGATGTGAAATAGCAGCCTATTTTGCAATTTCCACCATTCAGTTTCTTACTGTTGTATTTTTTTTTTTTAAATCACTTATTTACTGAAGGAGCTATAGTACAGAAGCCATATACACCTTGGTACTTCAGTTTGTCCAGCTCTAGAATGGGTGTAAAAATCCTGACTTGTTTCTGTAATGCACTTTGAGGTCTCTGGCAGTGCAGCGTTTATCTGTGAAGAGCGTAAATTAGCAGGCCATTATTTTCAAATATGATGCCTGTTAGGCTTCTCTGTACATATTCAGACACCTAAACAAAGGTTCAATCCTGAATAGAATAAATGGACAGTCTTTGCCCCAAAGACCTTTTCCTTATCCTATGGATGTCTCAGCTTTCCCAGCTGTAAAATCTACAATAATCGTAACATATGTCTCAGTGGTGTTGTTAGTAAAGCTTAGCAAAATTTTTCATATATATATATATAATTTGCTGAAAAAATACAAGTTTGGGTTGACCAAAACAATTAGCGAATATGGGTCTATTTTGGCAACTTATTTCAGTTGAATAATACATTTTTTTTAATGTTCAAATGATTCATTTAGGCATTTCCAAAATGAAACATTTCAACGTTTCATTTTGGAAAGATGTTTTGTTTCAGAATTGGAGTCAATTTTATTTAAAAATTCATCAAAAAGTTTAAAACCTTTAAAAACTAAATGTTTAATTTTGGATCAAATAAAATGTTTTGTTCAGCTGAAAATGATTTTTTTTTAACATTTTCATTTTGAAGAAAAAACGGAAAGTTTTTTATTTTGGGTTAACCTAAACCACTTTAAAAATATATATATATATTGGCTTAGCAACCTAGCTGAAAAATTGGCTATACACAGCTCTAGTTTTCAGGCTTTAACTGTGGAGGCAGTAGTCCCAGCTCCTCCTTTAAACTTAAGTTCAGTTTTGCAATTAACAATGTTTTATAACCAACTGATGCAAAATAAAATCACCACTTTTTTCCTCTCTCTCACTGTCATTATTAAAAAGACAAACTGTGCTCTAAAAAGATGCTTAATTCCAGCCTGTAGTTCTCTTGAGTGCTTTTTCCTCCTTCATGCTATTTTTCTGAATTTTCTTATGCCATATAGGAGAAAACCAAAAATCCAATTAAGAAAAACCCTGGGAAAGATAAAGTGTTGTTTGAATGTGAGCTGTTGAGAGAGCCAGGAAAAGTGAGTTACATGCAGGGCTTAAATAATCAGCCTTGCTGTAATTGTTATCTGCATCTGTTGGATTTTTCACTAATGATGCGGCAATACTGGTTTGGGTTTTCCTTTCTGCTCTCAGGGTTCACAGTGTGAGCAGGTCTCTGCAAGTTCCTTCCTTATTGCTTTGGTATCATGAAAAATAAAACCTTGTTTAAAAAAAAAAAAAAAAAAAGGCAAAGAGACAAGGTAATGAGCCCAGACCTGGAGAAAGCATTTGGCTTAGAATTATTTAGCATGGGGCAAATTTATCTGATGCAAAGAATAAAAAACAATCCTAGCTTTGATTCCTATCCATTCTGGATGATCACTAGTCTCCAGGCTCAGCTTGTCATTTTAATGAGCGTTTCTTATTTGGCCAGCTAGGAGCACTGACTGCAGGGGGAAAATGCAGCCCAGTTTCATTAGGGAGTTTCAGCTGTAACTAAAATAACACTTCCTTTTGGAACTCGGTGTCTCAAAATCTACAGGGCCGAATTCAGAGGTGATATATAAGGTGGTAGAAATTAGATTTTTTTTTTTACACTCCATTAGACCCAGACTATTTTAGCCCCACTCACTGATGAATAAAAGAGAATCTCACTTGGTGTAAC
The DNA here is from genome assembly GCF_013100865.1 of Trachemys scripta elegans. Lineage (NCBI taxonomy): Eukaryota > Metazoa > Chordata > Testudines > Emydidae > Trachemys > Trachemys scripta. The sequence continues at coordinate 182,168,136 of NC_048300.1, read as the reverse complement.
GTGCATGCTGAGGAACCCGAAGAAGGTGTATTTAGCAAAGGCGGATTGCGATGGGGGGGGGGAGAGGGGGGAAGAGCCTACTTTCATTATACAGTCTTAGAGTCTCCTTGCTTTTCTTTGCACACTGCTCATTGCTGGCCCCTTGACATATGAGTTAACCTCTGTTTAGAATCCTTTACACTCACAGGCCATATTCAGACATGATCCTTCAGGGAAGTGGTCATGTCAGTGATGGTAAGTGGCTGTGATTGTAACTAAGTCTGGGGTGCAGTGCACCAACTTGACTATTCTAAATTCTGCCAACTCTATTGAAATGAGTTGCATAGGAGCACTGAGGACAGGGATTAGCCTTTAGGCCCCAATTTAGACTCCCTGTTGACTTAGTCTATATTCTTCTACCTTTGAATTTGGTCCATATTATTTAAGGAGGCAATAGTGTTGCAGTTGCCATCTTGACTGACACTGGGGATTGAATCAGGGACCTTCAGAGCTGACAGCATGAGTCCATACAGCTTGAGAGCCAAACTCAAGCCAAGAGCTATAATAGACTCACATCTTCTGTGGATTGGGCACAGAGAAGGACATGCAACACACCCTGGCCGGTGGGTTTGTTACGCAATTCCTCTGGACAGAGGAAGCTTGCCCTGAGCATCTAAGGCCAGGCCCACAGCAATTTGAATCCCAGAGGGCCACGCCATTTTATCTGACAGCCGCCATCTTGGCTGACACTGGGGAAGCAGGAATCTCCAGAGCTGAAAGCATGAGTTAATACAACTTGAGTGAAGAGCTGTAAGAGACCCATTGGCGGGGGCGGGGGGGAAGGAAACATACAACACATACTGACCAATAGGTTATGCTAGCATCACCCTGAGAGGCAAACTGGGCCCTTTGTGTGATATGTGCTCTTCCTCAGCATCTCAGAACTCTTGCTACTCAGGCTAGGAACAACTCCATGCCCAATATATTTAGTTCTTTGAGTGTGGGAAGTAGACACTGCTTTAATATTTAATGTCCATGGCAGCCAACCCACAGAGAGGTACAGGACAGCAGGTGCCTCTAAGGAGGATGAGTATCTCACTGACAAAAAGAAAGCTGTCATGGAGGGGGTCAAGGCTGAATCCCCACTCTGTCACTCCAAGTGCAGAAGTGGGGGTCCACAAGGATTTTAAAAATTAATATTTGCCACTTCAGGCTTGTATTAAACTCCCAAGGTTACAGCTTCTCTCTGACCTTGGCTTGGTAAACGCTGCCACCACCCAAATGCAAACCCCCCCCTTTTGAACCCAGGAAGGAGCACTTGGGAATCCCTCCCTGTGGGGTACCCTCAAGCCCTTTCACTCCTCCTCTAAGGAAGAGTTGAGAAAGAAAACAAAGGAGATTAGCTGTGGCTATCAGCTAATCAAACAACATGCACAAACTTCTTAGGATACCAAAAACCCAATCCTGTTCTTAAAAAAGGTCAATTTTACTAAAAACAAAAAGGAAAAAATACATCTGGAACTCAGGCTTTTTGCTAGATCTTAAAAGAAACAATTACCAAAATTCAAGCACCCAAAACAGCTTTCTTGGGGGTTCAGCTTAAAGGTTACAAGCAAACAAAAGCATCAGGGGTTAGCCCAGAGGAGATCCGCAAGCCTTAAAAAATAAACAGAAATAAACCTGATCACATCTAGCTAAGCATTCTGATCTACTTACACATTTGCAGTTCAGATAAATTGTTCTAGACATGGAGCAATGCCGAGCTGCTGGACCTCATCGGTATTTGGGGAGAGGAGGCAGTGCACTCACAGCCGTCGGAATTATGATACCTACGGACAGATTTCTAGATGCATGATAGAAAGAGGCCATGACTGGGACACATTGCAGTGCAGGGTCAAAGTGAAGGAGCTGCGGAACGCCTACCACAAGGCGCGGGAGGCAAACTGCCGCTCTAGTGTTGCGCCCATGAGCTGCCAGTTCTACAAAGAGTTGGACGTGATACTCAGTGGTGACCCCACCTCCACTGCAAAGTCCCCTGTGGATACTTTGTTGGCTTCTTTGCCAGTCGAGAGTGTACAGAGCCAGGAGGAGGCAATCTTGGATGATGAATGGGAGGGGAAACCAGAGGCAGAGGACGACTCGGAGGTCAGAGATGCATACAGCCAGGAGCTCTTTTCTACCCCGGAGGAGGCTAGCCAGTCACAGCAGTCGGATATTGGCGAAGCACAAACAGGAGAGGAGGCCCCTGGTAAGTGGATCTGATTTTGGGACTTACTGAAGCGTGTTGTTGGGAGCAGGAGGGTTGCAGAAAGCAGGTTTGTCTCCCCCTCATGCCTAGCTTGAGAGGCGGTATAGGCTGTTGATACACTCCCTCGCTTCACAGGAATCTCCCTAAGAGATCTCCAGGAAACTCTCGTGGAGATACTGGGCAATCCGCTCCCTCAGGTTCCTTGACAGAGCTGCTTTGTTTCTTGCCCTATTAACGGTAACTTTCGGTGCCATCACGGGGGAAGGGGTGGGGGGAGTGACCATTGCTGCACACAGGCTAGCCGCATAGGGGCCAGGGCGGCCCTTGATTCCCTGCTTGCCCTCAGCAGCGAGATATCTTCCATAATAATCACCTTCTGTGGAAAGTGTGGGGACAGGAATGATTATCAGCACCCCTCCGACACACACACACAGTGCTGGCTCTCCCCAGGTGCCCAAAAACCACATACCCAGTGTACAGCAGGGTCTAGGAACAGTGATTTACCCTGCCCCCGTGGCTACTCACCATTTTGGGGGTCTTGTGGCTTATGTGTGCTTACCTGGGGTCAGCCAGTTAGTGACAGGTGTGCGAGTACTGGCTGTGTTTTAAAGCACTGAAACAGTGTTGTCTGTGTTGCAAACAATACTGCTTCTGTAAAATGTTGCATTTAAACTTCACAGAGATGACATTGGGAGGCCAGCCTCCCTTATTGGTGGCAGAATGATTGCGCAGAATTAGAAAGCGTTCAAGAAGAACTAAGGAAGACTTTATGCATGAGGTTATGATGCAGTCCGCCACCGAGAAAATGGAATTGAAGGAGTGGCGGGACAGCGAGAAAAGGGAATGAAAGGAGAACGGAGCACACCAGAAAGAAGCCACAGAGTGGCTCTTAACAGTTATGGAGCACCAAGTGGACATGCTCCAGGCGATACTAGCTCTTCAAACCAAGCAGCTCCGTGCCTGCCCTCCCCTGCAGCCACTGTCGCAAAACTCTTTCCCATGTGCTCTCCCTACACCGCCAACACACTCTTATCAACCTCCTAGCTCCACTCTCTACCTACAGCATTCCACTCCTCCCCCCTACAGTCCAGCAGTGTGGATTCCCAATACCCACTGTACTCAACACTCATCCCTCTGCAGTTTGGCCCTGCTGAAGTACAGCACCCACTGCATCGTACTCCAAAGGAGAAGGTTGGGTATGATCCCTGGACATACACAAATCAGTAGCCATCCCGAGACTCCTCCTCTGCTTGAGACCTTCCATTCCCCCATCTCCCTCCCTGCTTATGAATTTTTTCACTCTCTCCTCTGGCTGTTGTCTTTCAATAAAAGAATTGTGTTTGTTTGAAAGCTATCTTTATTCTATTAAGTGAAAGCAAAAAGAGTACTGCAAAGCAACATACAGTTATGTTAAGGCCCCTTCTTGCATCATGTGCACCAATCACCTCCTTGCATTACAAGCACTGCACTCCCGAGTATAACTACAAATATTAGTGGCTTTCAGCTTCAAATTGCTGCCTCAAAGTATCCCTGATCCTTATGACCACGCACTGTGCCCCTCTAATAGCCCTGGTCTCTGTCTGTTCAAACTCAGCCTCCAGGTTCTGAGCCTCTGTGGTCCAGCCCTGAGTGAAGCTTTCACCCTTCCCTTCACAAATATTATGCAGCTTACAGAATGCGGCTATAAGCATAGGAATATTGTTATCGGCCATGTCCAGCTTCCCATACAGGCATCGCCAGCAGGCTTTTAAATGGCCAAACGCACACTCCACAGTCATTCTTCACTTGCTCAGCCTCTTGTTGAACTGATACTTGCTGCTGTCAAGTTGCCCCGTGTGTGGCTTCATAAGCCACGGCATTAAGGGGTAGGCGGGGTCTCCCAGGATCACAATGGGCATTTCGACTTCCCCTATGGTGATCTTATGGTCCAGGAAGAAAGTCCCTGCTTACAGCTTCTTGAACTGGCCAGTACTGCCAGCGGAAAGGGCTGGGGGGGAGTTCTCCTCTCTGTCCCCAGCTGGGGGAAGCCTATCTGCACCTGAAACGCCTCATCCCAGCCCCACCCCAGAGGCCACACCCCCAACCAGAGCCCTCACCCCCCCAAACCTCAACCCTCTGCCCCAGCCCTGAGCCCCCTCCTGCACTGTGAACGCCTCATCCCCAGCCCCACCCCAACCCTCTGCCCGAGCCCCTCCCACACCCAAACCCCTCATTTCCAGTCCCACCCCAGAGCCCTCACATTTTTACATTATTTAAAAAAATATATATCGGCTTACAAGACAAGTATCTGTGGGGGGGTCGGGGGAAGGAAGGGGGACTTGGACCTGTTCTGGGCACCACCAAAAATTATACAAACCTGCCACCCCTGCTTTGGGTTTGTTTCCAAGTTTGCAATAGAGTGGTGACCACTTAAGAATAGTGGACAGAAGGAATGCAAAAATCCAGGCCTGACTTGGCAAACCTTTGAAATGCTTGTGAAGCCCTTTCACAGGGGGGCTGTGAGAACGTGCTCACATACTACAGTAATGAGGGCTGTAAAGATCAGAAATCCCTGATGTCTCCCCTTTTCTCATTGTGGTGACCATTCCTCCAGCAAACAGACTGAGAGCAGTTTCTTCGAGTGCCAGGGTTCCCAAATTCTGGTCCACGTACCACTGGTGCTGTGTGAGCTTCATGTTCCATCCATTCACTTCACAACAATTTTTAAGAAGGTGGTATATGAACCAATAAAGTCTGGGAACTGCTGCTCTAGATCTCATAAGAACGGCCATACTGGGTCAGACCAAAGGTCTATCTAGCCCAGTATCCTGTCTTCCGACAATGGCCAATGCCAGGTGCCGCAGAGGGAATGAACAGAACAGGTAATCATCAAGAGATCCATTCCCTGTTGCTCATTCCCAGCTTCTGGCAAACAGAGGCTAGGGACACCATCCCTGCCGCTCCTGGCTAATAGCCATTGATGGACCTATCCTCCATGAATTTATCTAGTTCTTGTTTGAACCATGTTATAGCCTTGAATCCTGCTATAGTCCATCAATGCCAATTCTTGTATCAGTCATAAAGTGTCACTAGGGGCAGGAGGTCTTCCCAGTCCCATTTTCAGGGTGGAATGTGATTGCTCCTAGAACACCATGAATGTCTCCTTCTCTTTAGTTCTGCACTCTCAAACGCAACCAGCAACTGCTGTTTTCACAGATGCATGAATGCTGATTGCCAGAATCACCTCAGTTTCCACTTTTCCCCAAAGCAACAGAATCCAGTTCCAATCAGCCACTGATATCTCACATTTTCAAACTCAGATGTTATCAGTGAAGTTTGGGATCCTTTATGAGGTGCCAGTAATCTCACAATGACTTTTTTCCTGCCCAGCCCTCATTACTGTATGTTCTGTATCATAAAGAAAACATCAGATCATTTGCATCAATCAATCTGTCCTCTCCTATGTGAAAAACCATGAATTAACAGCCCGCCTGTGACTAAGCAGAGTGTGAGCTAGCAAGCAAATCAGCAGCAGTTTAAATCAGCCCCTGAATCAGAAGGAGCAGGGGAAAAGGGGATCTGAATAAGCCTTAATCACTTACGAGCCACAACATGAACAATTAGGTGTTTTACTGTTGTTCTGACTCACCAGTTAAATGCATGACACTGACTTTCATGGATGGCAGTAAGAGCTATACACTTGGACTGTGGGAAGGAAGCGGGTGCAGTGGAACCTTTTATGCAGCAAGTTAAGCGTTTCCTGTATACATTCCTGTAGCCCAGGGGTTCTCAAACTGGGGGTCGGGACCCCTCAGGGGATCACGAGGCTATTACATGGGGGAGTCACGAGCTGTCAACCTCCACCCCAAACCCCGCTTGCCTCCAGCATTTATAATGGTGTTAAATATATAAAAATGGGTGTTTAATATATTAGGGGGGTCTCACTCAGAACTGGAAGCTTGCTGTGTGAAAGAGGTCACCAGTAAAAAAGTTTGAGACCCACTGCTGTAGCCAATGTACTATGAACCGGGCCGGTGCAAGGAAGTTTCACCCCCTGGGTGAAACTTCCCCCCTGGCCCCCCCCGCCCCGGGGGCCCCCCCCCCCGTGGCAGTTCCCCCCCGCCCTGGGGCGCCCCCCCCCCCGCAGCAGCTCCCCACCCCTGGGGAGCCGTGCAGCAGCTCCCCACCCCTGCTCACCTCTGCTCTGCCTCCTCCCCGAGCACGCCGCCCCCGCTGTAATTCTCTTCCCCTCCCAGGCTTGCGATGCCAAACAGCTGATTGGCGCTGCAAGCCTGGGAGGCAGGAGAAGTGGAGCAGTGACCAGGCGTCGGGGAGGGGGGCGTAGGAATGCTGTAAAAAAAAAATTGGGGGCACCGCTTTTTGGCGCCCCCAAATCTTGGCCCCCTAGGCAACCGCCTAGTTTGCCTAAATGGTAGTACCGGCCCTGACTATGAAATCTGCCCAGAAGATACAAACCTATAAAGAGAAAGAGATCCCAAGAAGGCAGGTGGAAAAAAAAATACCCCAATCACAAACAAACCCACCTTTGCACTTTCTTAAGTGTTTTCCCTCAAAGATTAGGGTAATCCTTTGTGTAAACTTGTTTCAGCTGTGTTATTATTACTGATATAATTCCTTCTGGTAAGAAGCTTAAACTATCTGGAGAAAATGTACTTTTTAGTAATCTATTAGTTGATGCGTATGTAAAAAAGCAAATAGCCTATCCTCAATACACACGCAGACACCCCTGATATTCTTACTGATGCAAATGAAGGGAAGAGTAATACAGGAGACTAAGGGCTTGTTTACATGGGGGATAGCCAAAAAATTAATGCAAATTAACTAAAGGTGTGAATTTGAAATAGATAAATAGTTAAGACTGCATTCAACCCGGTGAACACCCTCAGTCAGAATTAAAGTGGCCTTAATTAGGTTTCATTTAATTCACTTCCAAAGCAAATTAAACTAAACCAAATTAGGGCCACTTTAATTCTGAATAAGACAGTCCACAGAGGGATTTAATGCGGTTTAACTAATCCACCTCAAAGTCACAACTTTAGTTAATTCAGATTAATTTGCCTGGATGTCCCCACATAGACAAGCCCAAAATACATAGACAGAAATAGGCCAAATATTAAGTATTCAGACTTCAGAATTATTATTATTTGCAATATGGTAGCGTGTAGAGACTGCCACTGAGATCTGAGTCCCATGGCTAGGCACTATACCTACACATAATAGGAGATGGTCCCTACCCCTACAGACTTTACAATCTAATATTATACAATCATCTATATACCATAAACCTGATCCTCTGAAGAAGAAGCAGCAGGTTAGATCTGGGATTTTCAAAGGTACCTAAGGAGTTGAAAATTCAATGGGAGTTAGGCACCTAAATCATTTAGGTCCCTTTGACAATCCCAGACTTGATACTCAGAAGACAGCAGAGCAATTAAGAAGAAAAGTGGTATTTTAAAATGTATTTGTGTAGTGCCCTAGTGAGGCCCGAACGCTGACTAGGGCCTCTGGGCACAATCAATAAATCAACATTATAATAATCATCATCATTAATAATAATAATTAAGAAGCAAAATAATGACAATTTATTGTATGCAGTGTTATTCACATACATAAAGCAAAGTACTTGGTACAATTACCAAGATAAATGAAAAATTATAATAGCTAATACTATAACATTTTATTTATAAATAATAAATAATAATATGGTATGGATTTAAATGCACCATGCAGTATTACACCCCACAAACTGAAAGCAATTTTGAGAATGAAGAGGTTAAAATTTATGGGATCTGGCAATTGTCACAGACTAAATGGTGGAGGCAAACAGGCCAGACATTGTTGTTATAGAAAAGAAGACAAACAAGACCACGGTAATTGATATCCCCATACTAGCCGACAGAAATGTAAAAAAGAAACAAGAAAAGACAAGAGCAAAGTCCGAAAAACTCTGCCATGAAGTGGAACCATTATGGAAAACTAGAACAAAGGTGATCCCAGTGGAGCACTTGGAGCCATCCCTCGGAGTAGGGAGCAGCTCAAGAACATGCTAGGAGTGCACGACATCACAATCACTGATCTCCAGGAGACAGTTCTCTTACATACTGCAAAAATGTTAAGGAAAGTCAAATGAGAACAAGTGCATTTGGGCACCTAAAATGCAGGAATTCTGCGGAGGGGTTAACCAAACTCCTGCCTACCCAAACCTATGGCATCGGTTCATGGCCAGGATCTATTGGTGCCTCATGGGGATACATTTTAGACAGTAGCTCTCCCCTTTTTATGCTTAAAGATCTTGTATCTGGTGAACTTATTTTTTTTAGAAAATTCCCATTCATGCAATACAGAGGAATAATAATAATAATTAATAATTTGAATTGTAATGGCTCTTAGGAATCCTAATCACAGACCAGGACCCCACGGTGCTAGGCGCTGAACAAACAGAACAAAAAGACAGCCCTTCGCCCAAAGAGTTTACAATCTAAGTGTAAGACAAGAGGTGCTTACAACAGATGGGGGAATACAAGGAAACAGTGAGACAATATTGGTCAGCATAATAAGCCGTGGTCTCAGCACACCCACTGCCTAACCATTGTTAACTGTTTTGTAGGCATCATGGCAAAGGAGAGTTTTAAGGAAGGAGTTGAAGGAGAGTAATGAGATACTACAGTAGTGTTTAGAGCAGGAGTGGGGAAACTTTTTGGCCTGAGGGCCATATTGGAGTTCCAAAACTGTATGAAGGGCCGGGTAGGGAAGGCTGTGCCTCCCCAAACATCTGCCCCCTACCACTTCCTGCCCCCTGACTGCCCCCCTCAGAACCCATGACCCATCCAATCCCCCCTGTTCCTTGTCTCCTGACCACCCCCTCCCGGGACCCCCACCCCCTAACCATCCCCCGGGGCCCCACCCCCTATCCATACCCCCACCCCCTGACAGGCCCTCCAGGACTCCCACACCTATCCATCCCCCCTGTTCCCTGTCCCCTGACTGCCCCCCGGGACTCCCTGCCCCTTATCCAACCCCCCCACTTACCACGCCACTCAGAGCACCAGGACTGGCAGCCGTGCCACCTGGCCAGAGCCAGCCACGCTGCTGCGCAGTCTGGAGCATCGGGGCAGGCCGATGGCTCTCGCAGCCGTGCTGCTTGGCAGGAGCTCGCAGCCCCACTGCCCAGAGCGCTGGCGGCATGGTGAGCTGAGGCTGCGGGGGAGGGGGGACAGCAGGGGAGGGACAGGGGGCTAGCCTCCCCGGCCGGCAGCTCAAGGGCCAGGCAGGACGGTCCCACAGGCCAGATGTGGCCCGTGGGCCATAGTTTGCCCACCTCTGGTCTAGAGAGACTCCAGTCAAAACTGGGGACCAGTGTGCTAGGCTGTGTATGAACATAAAGCTGAAGGAGTTTATACTGAGGACCTGATGCTGCAAACACTTCCCCAGGGGATTAACTTTACACATTGTGAGTTGTCCCATTGCATTCTTCAACGCAATTCACAGTGCAACAAAGTTAAGCAAGTATATACATATTTGCAGAACCAGGTCCTAAGGTACAAAGTGGGTAAAACCAAGAGCAAGAAGGAAAGGGGCTGTGAGGATGAGGGAGACAGCAATGAGAACGTGCGTTACCATAAGCCCGCAATGTGCACACCTAGATAGTTACCAATCTGTTTTTTTAGCTGTGAGATAGATGAGATAAATATCAGAATTCCAGCACTGCCAAAAGCTAACCTCCTCCCCCTTTCTCTCACTTACATAGAATATCAGGGTTGTAAGGGACCTCAGGAGGTCATCTAGTCCAACCCCCTGCTCAAAGCAGGCCCAATCCCCAGACAGATTTTTGCCCCAGATCCCTAAATGGCCCCCTCAAGGATTAAACTCACAACCCTGGGTTTAGCAGGCCAAGGCTCAAACCACTGAGCTATCCCTCCCCCCACAAAAAAATATGGAGATATACCTATCTCATAGAACTGGAAGGTCATCAAGTCCAGCCCCCTGCTATCACTAGCAGGCCCAAGTACTGATTTTGCCCCAGATCCTTAAGTGGCCTTCTCAAGGAGTGAGCTCACAACCCTGGGTTTAGCAGGCCAATGCTCAAACCACTGAGCTATCCCTCCCCATATACAGCCTCTCTTTCTCATGTATATGTAACCACAGGTTTCACTTTGGTGAATCATGTACTTGAATGCCCCTGAGTGGCAAGGCCCTGTGGGGTGTTTATTGTGTCACATATGAGCAAAAAAGAGGAGCCTGCATCTATTTTGTTGTCCTGTGAGTGGAAATTGCCAAGCGAAGGTCATGCTGCCTGCAACCCTCCTGCTCCCTGCTTGCTGACTACCTAGGATATTTTCCATTAGTTCAGCACATCTTGTGGTGTTTATCTGCTTGCTCTTTCCACAAACAATAGCCTCTTTCTTTTCCAGTGTCAAGAAAACTGGGATGGAAATAATGACACCAGCCAGATACATCACTAGTTCCTACAGTGCCTTTTGGCTGTAAGATACAGTGCGAAATCCAACTCACCTTACTTATGTGAGCAGCGCTGTTGTCTCCAGGGGACTACTTGTGAAGTGTAAGTGTTTGGCCCATATTGTACACCGAGTAATGCAGAGCACCTGTAGATACTGTGGATATGTGCTTAGTCCTTCCCATTAATGGTACTGTGATAATATGGCATGTCCCTGAGTCAGCACTACATCCATGCTTTTCCCTTAAGCAGCACATAACTTATACACATCTAATGTTAATGGCAGGCCTCGTGCTTTTTATTTTTATATCATGTGGATACTTGTTTTTACAGCTCCTTTCTTCCCAGTACACAGGTAAAATGTGCTGACTCTTTGACCTGTTCTGCTCTCAGTCCTGGCCCTGGTCTTCCCTCTGTCACTTTGCAGCTGCAAGAACTTTCTCCTCAGCAGCGCCTATGATCTGAAATAACTATTTTCTACTATGCTTATGCCTCTTGTTTTCTCCTTTCCTCAGACAGTATTGAACTTTTTTAAACTGTGGATCAGATTAGGGCTGGTCCCTGCACAAAATGTGTGAAGGGCAAAGTGGGAGGGGCGCAAGGAACTTCTTTACCTGTGACTCCCTCAGGAGTCAGCCACAGCTCAGGTCCTTGCTGTCCCCGGAAGCTAGTTGCACAAAAAAGATGGCATGAGGAGAAGGAAGGGCCATGACCTGCCTTCACCCTGCACTGGCTTGCTGATGTATGGGTGTGGTAGGGATACAGGATCAGGGGGTTACACTGCAGTGCTTCCTGGGATACTCTTTGGCTGAAGGAGGCTGCATCAAATCCAGTTGCATGATACTGAACCTCATAAGGCAGCCCATTTGAAAACTGATCTGAGCTCCGAGCTCCTGGTGCCACTGGAATTCTCTGCTACTCCAGCTTCCTGGGAACTGTTTTGAACTTTCTTTTTTTAAAAGAGCAATTAATCACACAGCAGAGCTTGAAATCAGTCCAACTGCAATAAAAGTGCCTTAGCAGAGTCTGCTCAGCCTAGTGAGCATTGCTTGCCGCAGCCTGACTTCAGGCATCAGGAAACTTTCAGATGCATTAACTTTGCAGCTCCCAGTTCCTGCAGGAATCTTAACTGTTAACATCTGTATCCAGGGAAAGGCTTAAGGAAAGCGACTCCCTCATTTTGTTTTATTTTTAGTTTACCTTCAGTCAGAGTTTCTACCACACTGGTAGCTGTTACATTTCTACTGGTCCTCTCAATTAATCCCTCCAAAGTAAGGGCCCAGTCCTGCAAGGTGTTGGCCTTCCCCACAACCAGCTCTCGCCAAGGAGAGTTGAGGGCTCTCAGCCCTCGGAGGAGCCCCTGAAGATCCTTGCAAGATCACCCCCAAAGCCCCGTCCATCTGCTTCTGTTCTGCATGTGGTTTACAACATACTACAGGATGGCTTTTTCCCACCGTATGAAGTTTTCACTAGATGTGAAGCAAGCGCGGAAGTGCAGAGAGGAAGGACTAGTGTGGCCCAATAATCCCTTGTCAGTTTGGTTATTAGGGTCTACCGGTGGCAGCAAGCGAAATTATAGTCTTCGTAATACCTGAGTCTGTTGCTCTGCTGAGGGCATGGGCAGTGGTATACACACCATCCTCCACAGGGTCCCATTAAAACGTTTCCTAGGGACATTCCTTATGGCCCTTTTTGGTCATCCATCGGTCCTCTTATTGACACATAAGAAATTTTTAGTTTTATTAATGACCTTGGCACACAAAGTAGAAGTGTCCTGATGAAATTTGCTGATGATACTGTATTGAGAGGCATTGTCAATATGGAGGAGTATTGAAATGTTATATAGGAAGATCTGGATGACCCTGAAGATTAGAGTAACAGAAATGGGATGAAATTCAATAATATTAAGTATAAGTCAGGCACTTAGAGTCAAATAATAAGAATTTTTGCTACAAGCTGTGGGGGAGGGCGGGGGGCTCACAATTTGAAATGATGGAGGAGGAGAGAGATCTGGGTGTGTGGGTTAATCACAGGATGACTATGAGCCACCAATGTGAAATGGCCGTGAAAAAGGCAAATGTAGTCCTAGGTTGAGACACTTCCCATGGAGAGAGAGAAATATTAATGCCATTGTGTAAGGCACTAATAAGACCTCATTTGGAATACAGTGCATATGTTCATGAAAGAGGAACTGTCTGGAGCAGGTGCGGAGAAGAGCTACTAGGATGATCAGAGGAATGGAGGGCCTATCTTATGAGAGGAGACTGGAAGAGCTTGGCTTGTTTAGTCTCTCAAAAAGGTGTCAAAGGGGGGATATAGAACCATAGAAATTTAGGATTGGATAGGACCCTGATAGGTTATTTAATCAAGTCCTCTACACTGAGGCAGGACTAAGTATTATCTAGACCATCTCTGACAGGTGTTTGTCTAACCTGCTCTTAAAAACCTCCAATGACGGATTATTCCACAACCTCCCTAGGCAATTTATTCCAGTGCTTAACTACCCTGACAGTTAGGAAGTTTTTCCTAATGTCCAACCTAAGCCCCCTTTGAGGTAATTTAAGCCCATGGCTTCTTGTCCTGTCCTCAGAGGTTAAGGAGAACAATTTTTCACCGTCCTCCTTGTAACAAACTTTTATGTACTTGAAAACTATTATCATGTCCCCGTTCAGTCTTCTCTTCTGCAGACTTAACTGTGCTTGTGGCATTGCTAAGTTGGAGAAGGGGTACTGTGACTCAGCAGTCCTTGAAGCAATGCCATAATTATTGTGTCAGTCATGCTTTCTATCCACTGATTGTACATGCCTAAGGGCCATGTCTTCTGAGGGTAGGGCCATTCAGATAAACACTATTCTAAAGGAGAGGTAGGGTGTGGAGACAGCTGTCTTGCTTACCTATCCTGGTATCCGGTGACTGATGTATCAGTGGGCAGACATGTGGACATAAATTGTATACTCAGGGCTGGTCTGCACTGGGGGGGATGATGTAAGATACGCAACTTCAGCTATGGGAATAGCGTAGCTGAAGTCGACGTATCTTATTTTGACTTTCTTCGGGTCCTCACGGCGCGGGATCGACAGCTGCGGCTCCCCCCTCAACTCCGCTACCGCCGCTCGCCCCGGTGGAGTTCCGGAGTCGACGGGAGCATGTTCGGGGATCGATATATCGTGTCTAGATGATAGATTGATTACTCTGTACGTACCCTCAAGGAAAAGGAACTTTAAACAGGCCCTTCATGATCAGCTGGGACCTCTGTCTTCCGGCCCTAGTCAGAATCAAAGATTTTATGTTCAATTTCTTTTCTTTTTTTCATAGAAATTTGTCCAGAACATGAAACAGCAAGGCCAATGTCTCCCAGTTTGGTTTTCCTCACACTCCTGCAGCTATGCCAACCCTCACCATTTTATCATGGATAGAGCTGATCAGGAAACTGAAGCAAAAACTGACAGTGTTGTCCAGTGATAGGACATTGATCTGGGACTCAGTTCCTGGATCTGCTGCTGACTTGCTGTGAGGCCTTAACAAGTGGCTTCACCTCTCTGTGACAGGACTGGCTGAATATTTTCTTTCACATATCTTTTCTGATGGAATATTTGGCTTTCAAGAAAATGAAGATTTCTGTAGAAAGTGTCTGTTTCCCTTGGCATTTTTTAAATATTTCCTCAGAAACTGAAAACTTGAAAACTGAAAGTGTTTCAATTTGGGGCAGTTTTTGGCTGAAAATATTTGGTTTACAGCAGTTTTTAGACCAAAATTTTTGGTTTCCAGTTTGTTTGTTTTTTTAAATGAAAAGTCAAAATTTTCTGAGGAAAAATAACAATTTCCCAACCAGCTCTCTTTCTGTTTTCCCTCCCACCTTTTGCTTGTTTTGTCCATTTAGACTGTAAGATCTTTAGGGTAAGGACCATCTCTCACTGTTTTTACAGTGCTTAGCTCAATGGAGCCATAATCTCATTTGAGGACATAGGTGCTACCAGAACAATAATGAAAGAGTTGGTCACATTTTTTTAACAAAATTTTTTTCTTTCCAAAAATGAACTTAAATAAAATCTCAATTTTGGGAATTTTTAAAAAGGAAACTGAGGGCGAGGGGGAGGAATCAGGGTTTGTTTGTTTTTCTTTCTCTCTCACTTTTTCTCGCTTTACAAGTGACAAAAGCGGATAATGAAGAAAATGAAAAATCAAGAACTGAAAATATGTAGTAAAAAATTTCATAACATTTTTTGACAAATATAAATAGGTTCTTTTTAAAAAATTTGAAATGAAAATATGTTTGAAATTTCTGAAAATGTTCCATTTTTTTATCAACCTGTTCTAACAAATAATATGAAGTCAATATGTAATTTTTTTTTACTGAAATTCTGATCACCGTGTGTGGGGGGAGAACTACCGTTTAATTTCAATTTGTTTCTGTAATTTGTGAGAGGAGTGCTTAGATCCTGGATAGTCATGTGTGTTTATTATTGTCTAAATCCAAAGAAATAATAAATCAATTAAATAAAATTAGCCACCCATTCTTAAAAAAAAAGCCAATAAACAAACATTAAACAGTCAAAGAAAACAATCCTCATTGATTAAATAGATCTGGAGTTTCTAGATCAAGCTACATTTTAGATATAAAGTTCTAAGGAAAAAACATTGTTCACCCTCTGGTTTTCCAAATTGCCATACTTCATGAACAGCTTGGTCAATTATCCCCAATGCTTGATTTAAAAATTCTCCTGTGCCATAGGTGCACACATGAGAAATTTAAAATGGATTTTGTCCATCTTCCGTTAATCTGATTGAGGACAGAATGAGATGTGAAATGAACTAAAATAGACAAACATTGTTGCTGATTGTTTTTACAACACCCAAACATGTAGTGGGCACTTTATAAAACAAACAGGTCACTGTGCAACCCCCCGAGGACCTTACAGGCCAAGGCCCTGATCCTACAAAGACAGTGATTATGTACTGTGAGCAATCCAATTGATCTGAATGGGACTACTCATGCTTCTCAAAGTTAAGCATGTGCATAAGTCTTTGCAGAATTGGGACTTTACTTTTAGATGTGATGCAACAAGTACACCATATACAATAGAGTGTGGAAAACAAACATGAAAGAAGTGATGGGGTGATGTTACAGCAATATGAATTGTAACAATCATATCTCACTTTATCTTTGCCACGTTAGTTCTCATTAAGAAATTTACTGGTACATTTAAATGAGTAGGTTGCATGTCCAATCTGTTAATAACTGGTTTTGTTCTCATAATTCAAATCTTAGCTATCACAATGGCATATTCAACAGTGGAAAGGACTGAGATTATAGGAAAATACTGCACTTTCTGTATGTCCCATCGCTGTGCTGTGTCCATCCTGATGCTTTTTATCCCCAGGCACTAGCCAGACCCCAGAAGAAATAGTCTTTTTTTCCAAAGCTCAGGCCATGTCTACCCTACGGGTGTTACAGTGGCATAATTACAGTACTGTAGCTATGTTACTGTAACCCTGTAGCGTAGACTCAGACTACTGTGACGGTTTTTCCATCATTGAAGGAGCTCCACCTCCCCAAGCAATGGTAGCTAGGCTGATGGAAGTATTCATCTGTCAACCAACCTGTGCCTACACTGTGGGTTAGATCAGCATAGCTACATCACTGACAGGGGTGGATTTTTCTGGCCCTTGAACCTGAAACATATGGCCCACCCCATAGCTGTAGCTATGTTGACCTAAGTTTTAACTGTACATCAGGCTTGAGTCTCAGCTCTAGGAATTTTCTTGCAAGTCAGCATGCTGCAATGTTCATGTAGAGAGATCTAGAACTCCAGGCAAAGACTTGTCCCATCCTGAGAAGTCTTAAACATGAAAAACATTTGACCAGTTGCTTCAGGATTAGGGTATTCTGAAATAGTGATGAGGTGCGTTAGCAGGGCCTGTCTACATAGCCAAAAGAAATAACGTTGATAATGGTTATTGAATTGGGCCTAGAAGAGGAATTTTGCAAAAGTACTTAGGAGCTGAATGTCAGAGGGAGTCACTGGTGTCTCTCTCATGGAGATTTCACATATGTCTTTGTTTGTTGTTCTTCTTAACCCCAAAATAAAAATAATCTAGAACGAAACATACATATTTTGCTTTGTGAAAGGGGAAACACGATAACATATTTGGAAAATGTGAACATATGATGATGATAATTACGCTCAGTTGTTCCATCTAGCACTTTTTCACCCACAGATCTCGAAGTGTATCACAAAGGTTGGCAAGCATTATTACATCCCTTTTACAGCTGGGAAAACTAAGGCACAGAGCAGTTGAGTGACTTGCTCACGTTCACACAGTGATTCAGTGGCAGTGCCAGAATTAGAATCCATGTCTCCGGGTTCCCAGGCCAGTGCCCTAGGCCTGGTACGCACCTTAATTTGTTTAGGAAATTATGATTATTGATAATAGAATATCTAGTTCTTATACTCATGCCAACAATTTTTGAAAATTCATGAAGAACTGTGGAGATACTGGGAGGCTGAGGAAAGCAAGTGTGGTGATTTTTAAAGAAGAATAAAGAGTATTCTGGCTCTTACCAGTGGAAAGTCCAACTTCCATCCCTAGCAATAAAATGGAAGAATTATTATGAGAATCAAAACGAGTAGGGGATGATAGAGGCATGCTGCATTGTATGAGCAGAGAGCATGCAAAAGTTTGGATCTGACAGAGCAGAGAACTCACAATCATAAAGAAATAAAAACAAACCCGGCCATCCTTAAGGTGCGGTTTTCAATCACGCTCAGCACTGGCCTCACACTGTTCCTATTGCAGGACTTCCCTTGACTGCAATGGGAGCAGAGTTAGGCCAATGCTAAGCACTTTTTCAAATTCCCACGCTGAAGGGCCATAGGTTTCAGGTGGAGCCAAAGGACCTTTTCCAGGGGAAAGAAGTTGGCAGATACAGCGAGTTCCAAAGGGAGTGTTTCCAAGGGAGAGAAGTTTGCAGAAAGAGTTGGGGGAGGAGCAGAGACAACAGCAAGGACTCTTTTTCCAAGGGAGGGAGAGAAAAGCTTTGTGTCTGGAAGGTCCGTGGGAAAATTGATATTGAATCTTTATCAAGATTCTACCACTGAGTTGTGCTTAGGATTTCCAACAAGCAACCTTTGCTTCAGCCATACATAGAAATTAGAAATTGAGAAGAACTGTTAGGTCATCTACTCCATTTTCCTGCCAGTGACAATTTATTCCCTATAATTTCCGAGTGCTCCTGACTACAGCACTTGTTTAATCTCTTGGATCAGAACTTTCATTGGTGGGGATTAAAATATGACTACGTAATGTAATAAGCAAGAAGCTCATAAAATATGCATAAGGAACATAGACATGCCTAAACATATGAAGTAAAACACAGCTTTCAGTACCTGTAGATCCATTCGGGAGATTGCAAAAGATTTATCTTAGCAGCCTTCCTCATTCACCTAAGTAGTGTGTGTAATAAAGGGAATGAAATCCAGCATGATGTCCCCCCCCCCTCCTCCCAGTTGTGGTGCCACCATCATCCCTTGGATGAAATTGGCAGGATCCTGTAAGGAGGGAGTCTGTGTGGGTGACAAGTTGGCTGGGGTTGCGGGGATGGGAATTGGAGAGGGAGTAGAAGAAGAACTGTTGACTTAGAAGAGGGGATTGGTAGTGGGGGGCCGGCAGGATTTGTGTGTACCCATCATGATATTTCTTCTGTTCCAGTTGCCTGGCATATAGCCCTTTTGTAACTATTAGTAGTTGATTGTCTGTGGCTCAAGAAGCCTGTTCGATGTTAGCATTGACAGTTTTGTCCTTTTTCATAGAATCATAGAATCATAGAATATCAGGGTTGGAAGGGACCTCAGGAGGTCATCTAGTCCAACCCCCTGCTCAAAGCAGGACCAATCCCTAACTAAATCATCCCAGCAGGGCTTTGTCAAGCCTGACCTTAAAAACCTCTAAGGAAGGAGATTCCATCACCTCCCTAGGAAACCCATTCCAGTGCTTCACCACCCTCCGAGTGAAATAGTGTTTCCTAATATCCAACCTAACCTTCCCCACTGCAACTTCAGACCATCACTCCTTGTTCTGTCAGTCCTACAAGTCCAGTTGCTAACCCACAATGGTTTGCGGGTGCCTGTAACTGACCCTGTCTGTTTACCCATGTGCCCTCCATGGCTCTGGGGTTGAGCAGATGTTCCCAGCCAGATTTAAAACTGGCACAGGGCCAGAATGTGCCCATTTGCTCCTGGATTCAAATATACTGGCATTGCTGCAATATGGCTTCAGAAGCTTTGCAACATGCTTCAAGCAGCCACCAGAGCCAGGCTGAGATCCTGGATCTCCTTGCCATCTGGGGAGAAGCATCAGTGCAGCAAGCTCCAGCCACCACAATAAAGCTGTGTTTGCAGACAGTGCTAGTCAGATGTCTGCGAGGGGTCACAACCAGGACACCGACTAGTGTTGGGATAAAGAGCAGACAGTTTAGGAGTATCTACATTAAAACCAGGGAGCCAGGAAACAGTCTGGCTGTGGAAATGTAGCCTGTCCTTTTTTTTTTTTTTTTTTTGAGGAACTGGACAGGATTTTGAGCAACCATTACCGACCCCAAGGAGCTTTTGGAACCTGCTGTCCCCCAGCCTCTTCCCCAGGATGAGCCTCCAGGATCATTGGAGGAGGAGGAACATGAGGTCAGTGAAGAGCTATCGCTGGAAAGCTAGGCTCTCTTTGGGACTCAGTACCCTGAGAGCAGCCATGTAAGAAGCAAGCCCAATTCCCAGCCAGAGACCCAGGCTGGGACTGAGGAGGCAGATCTTATGGAGGGAACCTCGGCATGTAAGTATCTATCTTAACGATGTCTGGTTGTGCTATACTTCTCTGCTAGCTTCTGCTCTGGGTGACCCATGGCCACAGCCATTTTAGGCAGATGTGAGAAAGGAGCCTTTCTGAGTCTCCAGCCCCTGCCTTCCTCCCTTCCGCCCTTGGTCCACCCTCCCCCCCTTGTTTGTTCAGTACACCCTATACATTTTCAAAATGGCAGCTGAGCTGGTTGACCAGTTGGTTTCTGTCTCATGCTACAGCCCTACTGACTGTTTCCAAGCCCGCACCAAGGAAAACAGATACCCATCTACCTATTTTTCTTTCTGCTCCCCACATCTGTGTAGCCCAGTGAATCTCTCCCTTCTCCCATCCCACCCCCAGCTCAGTTCATCTGCTCCAAATGATGGCCAGCAGCATGGCACAGCTGCAGCCTTTACTCAGTCTCCCTTCGCCACCCCTCCTGCAGCATATACAAATAATGAAAACATTCCGTTGTGCAAAATTCCACTTTACTGAGACAGTGGTTACAGGAAAAGTTCTCGGTTTACATGAGGTAGACATGGGCATTGCATGCCTATAAAGGTACTAAGACTGGTATAGGTACTAAAGACTGGTATAAATGCTTCGTAACACACATTCATACAGAAAAAAGTTTATCTTAGGGATAGCAAAGGCTACAGCTCTTGATGGCTTTTCAAAGGCGTACATAGAGAAAGACGGGAAGCAGTTTAAGGCTTCAAACAATCAGTGCAGAACCATATCTATTTTTCTCTGCACTTTCAGCAGGTCTGCAGGAGAGAGAAAGCAGAAACTAAGACTGAGAAATTGCCCTATTTGGTCCAAACATTATGCTGGATAGCTGCATGCTCATGGCCCTGAATGGAGCTTGAGTTCCCATCTACTCCTGCTGCACTTCTGGTGAATATCTTGGTGAATAACTTCACAGTGTATCTCACTGGTCTCCCCATTGCTTTTTGAATAAGGCCATTCTCTGCCTCCTAGCCATTTCCCTCAGTGCAATGCCATCAAGAGTCAGGGCAGTCCAAAGGGGATTCAGAGGGGATTATTATCCAGCTCGCCTCCAGATGCCCTCCACTAACCCCTCCGACATCATATGAGCACCTCTAAGGCACAGAAAGACTACCCAGCCAGACGGGGAACATAATTCCCAACACCCCTAAAGCTTCCAAGGCACAATTGGAAATCCAGACAGCATATACTGCATACCCCAAAATCCCAATGCAGCCCTCCTCCATGCACACACCACTTGGCATCTCTGAGTTCCCACCAAGACTGGGAAGAATCTTAGGGAGAGGAAATCAGAAATATATGTTAAAAAATGCTAGCTGGAATATGAACAACAACAGGCACATCAATTGTCCCATTACAGTTTGGAAACCTGATGTATGCAAAACCATCAGTAGTCTCCTGAACATTACCAAGCTTTATACCCCAGTGCACCAGTACGTTATGCAAGCTATTACACACCTGTATGACCATGGCCCCAAGTCGATCTCCCTATAACAAATTGGTCAGCTACGGAGAAATAACATTTGGGGGTGACCAACTTCCAGATTGCAATGGTGACCCCATTCTCAACAGGGCTGGGGCACCGCATGTCAGTACGCTGCCACTCCAGCTTCAGGGATATTCAGCACAGATCTAAAAAAGTGTTGCCTTCACCTTGCTGAAATTCCCTTGCCACTGCTGATCACCCCAAGTCTGCAGAATGACCCTTTTCATTCCTGAGCCCAGAAACGGTGCTGCACTATGTGAAGCTGCTCCAGGAACAGCTCCTGTAGCAGCATCTACTCAGTGTCAGCCTCTTCTCCCTCATACTCGTCTTTCTTCCTCTGCGATGGCTGCCGCTGATACTGATGCTGGAGGAGCTGCTGCTGCAGCCACATCATCTGCTCGGGGGGACGAGGGGCAGCAAGCAAAGTCCAAACCAAAGCTACCCCCGTCTTTGAGAGTTCAAATAAAGCCCAAGGAGCCTCTGAGTATTCATAGCTGAAAGCATAGTAGCACGGAGCATTGTTGGGTCCATGCTGGCCGATAATTCAAAAATGGTGCTAACCCACCAACAAAGATGGAAGCATGGGCAGAGAGAGTAAAATCATAGGATTTTTTTTAATTTGACCCCAACTCCCAGAATTCTGGCTTCCACTATGCATCCCACAATGCACAGTGAGAAAAATCCCCAAATGCAGCAAAGCAAAGGACCATGGGATACCCTCCCAAAATGTCACGTGCTCAGTACACAGCAAGCCCCCACCCAGCATACACAATGAGGCAAACTGAAAGCGGGCTTAGCCATCCAGTGAGCACACTATTAATATGGCTTATATATAATACATCAAATAGAATGCATTAACTCAGTGCAAACTCAACCTCCAGTATAGACAAGGCCTGATATAAACCACATTAAATCATGTGGATTAACATCAGACTAGAGATCATAGAATCATAGAATATCAGGGTTGGAAGAGACCTCAGGAGGTCATCTAGTCCAACCCCCTGCTCAAAGCAGGACCAATTCCCAATTAAATCATTCCAGCCAGGGCTTTGTCAAGTCTGACCTTAAAAACCTCTAAAGAAGGAGATTCCACCACCTCCCTAGGTAACCCATTCCAGTGCTTAACCACCCTTCAAGTGAAAAAGTTTTTCCTAATATCCAACCTAAACCTCTCCTGCTGCAACTTGAGACCATTACTCCTTGTTCTGTCATCTGGTACCATTGAGAACAGTCTAGATCCATCCTCTTTGGAACCCCCTTTCAGGTAATTGAAAGCAGCTATCAAATCCCCCCTCATTCTTCTCTTCTGCAGACTAAACAATCCCAGTTCCCTTAGCCTCTCCTCATAAGTCATATGCTCCAGCACCCTAATCATTTTTGTTGCCCTCCGCTGGACTCTTTCCATTTTTCCACATCCTTCTTGTAGTGTGGGGCCCAAAACTGGACACAGTACTCCAGATGAGGCTTCACCAATGTCGAATAGAGGGGAATCATCACATCCCTCGATCTGCTGACAATGTTCCTACTTATACAACCCAAAATGCCGTTAGCCTTCTTGGCAGCAAGGGCACACTGTTGACTCATATCCAGCTTCTCGTCCACTATAACCCCTAGGTTCTTTTCCGCAGAACTGCTGCCTAGCCACTTGGTCCCTAGTCTGTAGCAGTGCATGGGATTCTTCTGTCCTAAGTGCAGGACTCTGCATTTGTCCTTGTTGAACCTCTTCAGATTTCTTTTGGCCCAATCCTCTAATTTGTCTAGGCCCCTCTGTATCCTATCCCTACCCTCCAGCATATCTACCACTCCTCCCAGTTTAGTGTCATCTGCAAACTTGCATTGAGGGTGCAATCATTAATGAAGATATCGAACAAAACCGGCCTGAGGACCAACCTTTGGGGCACTCCGCTTGATACCGGCTGCCAACTAGACATGGAGCCATTGATCACTACCCATTGAGCCCGATGATCTAGCCAGTTTTCTATCCACCTTATAGTCCATTCATCCAGCCCATATTTCTTTAACTTGCTGGCAAGAATACTGTGGGAGACCAGGTCAAAAGCTTTGCTAAAGTCAAGGAATAACATGTCCACTGCTTTCCCCTCATCCACAGAGCCAGTTATCTCATCATAGAAGGCAATTAGGTTAGTCCGGCATGACTTGCTCTTGGTGAATCCATGCTGACTGTTCCTGATCACTTTCCTCTCCTCTCAGTGCTTCAAAATTGATTCCTTGAGGACCTGCTCCATGATTTTTCCAGGGACTGAGGTGAGGCTGACTGGCCTGTAGTTCCCTGGATCCTCCTTCTTCCCTTTTTTAAAGATGGGCACTACATTAGCCTTTTTCCAGTCATCTGGGACCTCCCCCGATCACCATGAATTTTCAAAGATAATGGCCAATGGCTCTGCAATCACATCCGCCAACTCCTTTAGCACCCTCGGATGCAGCGCATCCGGCCCCATGGACTTGTGCTCGTCCAGCTTTTCTAAATAGTCCTGAACCACTTCTTTCTCCACAGAGGGCTGGTCACCTCCTCCCTATAATGTGCTGCCCAGTGCAGTAGTCTGGGAGCTGATCTTGTTCGTGAAAAGAGAGGCAAAAAAAGCATTGAGTACATTAGCTTTTTCCACATCCTCTGTCACTAGGTTGCCTCTCCCCTTCAGTAAGGGACCCACACTTTCCTTGACCTTCTTCTTATTGCTAACATACCTGTAGAAATCCTTCTTGTTACTCTTAACATCCCTTGCTAGCTGCAACTCCCAGTGTAATTTGGCCTTCCTGATTTCACTCCTGCATGCCTGAGCAATATTTTTATACTCCTCCGTAGTCATTTGTCCAATCTTCCACTTCTTGTAAGCTTCTTTTTTGTTTTTAAGATCAGCAAGGATTTCACTGTTAAGCCAAGCTGGTCACCGGCCATATTTACTATTCTTTCTACACATCAGGATGGTTTGTTCCTGCAACCTCAATAAGAATTCTTTAAAATACAGCCAGCTCTCCTGGACTCCTTTCCCCCTCATGTTATTCTCCCAGAGATCACAGTGTTTTGAATGCCCTCTAGTGGTCGTTCTATTTATAATACTTCTTAGTACAGGAAATGCCTGTGATTCAACACAGTAATAGAGTAATAGAGAGGTAATAGAGGTAATGAAGAGGTAGTGCAACAGCAGCAATGGTAGCTGAAGTGCACCATTTGCAAACTGAAACACTGCTAAAGAATCTACAGTAACCCATGGGGAAAAATATTCATTCTTATTCCCTCACACCGTGACATTCAAATGACAGAGTACCCACATCCCCACCACCAGTGCCAGAAAACAGTTTTCATCACAGTATTTATTACAATTGTCCTATGGACTCTATACATTTCATTTATGACATTGAGTCTTCAGACCACTTATGCAAATTACTTTTGCCAAATTCAGCTTGCTTAGCAGGTGTGCAGATTGTTTCAGTTTCATTGGATGTGCAGGGCTTGATTCAATCTTTGTTCAGAAAAGTAAATACAAAAAAATCAGGCTTATTGCCGCACGCTAGAAGGGCAGCACAGCTTGCACTGTGCGCTGCTTTGTTTGTCTTGGCAGAGAGGTGTGTGTGAATCTGGCTATGGGTGTGGTTTCCAAATCCATGCTTCAGGCAAATATGGTCTGAGTTTAACCCATACCTGTGCTTGTGCATGGTTCTCCAGTATATGCTGGACATGGGGCCGAACCCAAACTATTAATCCAAACACCTTGGAACTTTGGAGAACTTTCGCTCTAGACCCAAACTTCAGGGCTAGTATCTATTTCTGCAATAGGCCAAATGCCAGATGTAAACAACTCCAGACTGTGGCATAATTTTGATCTGATTCTCTGTCTGGGGGTCAAATATTATGCCATGGGGTTCTCTAGTAAAGAACTCGGAGGAATTGTTTCCACTATCTTTTGTTCTGGATCACCAATCTAGAATGGATTCACTGGCTATTCATTAATGGGCACATTAGGGACAAGAAGAGTAACTGTGTTTAGTATTTTGTAAGAAATGAACAGTCTTCATTCTGAATTACAGGCACCATGCAGTTTAGCAAAAGCGTGTAACTGGGCATGGCATAATGAAATAATCAAAACTAGGAGTGAGAGGCTCTGGGTTTTGGCTCTAAAATTGACTCCCTCTGAATCACTGGAAAAGTTACTTAACCCAGCTGGTGCAGTTTCCCCATCTATATAATGGAGTTCACAATATTTACCTCACAGAGGTGTGGGGAAGATTAATTAGTTAATGTTGGTAAAGAATTTATAATCTTAAAATAGTAAATAATATTGTGGGTATGACTAGGAAGTTAGTTAATAGTCACACTTGTGCAGTGTACATACACTCGCAGATAGATGTATATCAGATACATCTAGCACCTTCCAGCCAAGATTTTCAGTGCTCTTTATAAATCTTAATGAATTAGCAACCTAGTGAAATAGGTAAGTATTAGCCCCATTATACAGATGGGGAAACTAAGTCATAGAAAGGTTAAGTGATTTGCCTAAGGTGACAAGAAAGTCAGTGGCATGGCTAGGAATAAAACCCATGGACTAGATCTCTTGATTCCTAGAACTGTGTCTTGACAACAAAACCAACTTTCTACATATATTTGGCCCAATTTCTCATGTCATGTTTGGGACTGTTGCAAGGGCAAATCACATGCAGCCCTGTCAGATAGCTGGCCAATATATATTGCAGCACTTTACATTACAGGTTACAACATTTGATAACATGTCATGCCTTTTACAGCAATATGCCCCAGTTAAACATGCACATCTAAAAAGCTCTCTTGTTACTGAGAGAATGCCATAAACTGCTGCAATCTCTTCTCATGTTGGAGCACAGACCAGCAATTTCTGTTCAGTTGTTTTTTCTGAAATAGCTAAACCAAACCAAGGCTATGTCTGACTTATTTGACTCTTACCCCTATTCTAGCTGTCAGGAATGAAATACTGCACAGATGGGCGAGAATAATTCCAGTACTGAATTATGGGACAAAATTCCCCAGGATGGCAAAACCACAGGACATCCCTACACTGGATTTTGCATGTGGTTCTCTGTCAGCTGACACACAATCCTTGTAAAATCACATGGACAGCAGGCAGGCAACTCTATATTGACTGAGCATTCAAGGAAGGTCACATGTGTTTGTTTCAGCAAGGATATGGAATATATTGGGTTCATAAAATAGCAGGAATGTGGACTGGAGTTAGGTTAAACCTAACATGTGGTGCCTCACCAGTCAGTGTATGTAAAGAGTGGTAACCTGGGGATCATGCCAATGTATATGGAGTAAGAGAGGCCGAGGTAAAGGAACCTCTAGCCTAGAAGTGCAGGATAATAGGCAGACTGTTAAGGATGGTATTGGAACCTTAATTTCCTGAGACGGTAGCATTTATAGTTGTAAAACTATGACATTCTCCTACCACTGGCTAATGGAGCAGTCCATTCTTAACTAGACCTGTATTTGAGTTCAGTTTTTTGTCTCAGTTTCCCTAGTTTATTTTTTGTGGGGGAGAAAAGGTTTGGCTGTTGTGCACACACTCCTCAAGAACAGCAATACAGGCCTGTTTCCCTGAGTCTGCAGTTCATCTGTAAGCTAGTGATCTGATGGTGCTCTCTTCTGCCATCTAGTGATAAACTGGGGAAAAGACCTCAGGAGCAGACCATGTTTGCATAGATACACCTACTTTGCCAAGGTGATCAGTGGACATACATGCTTTGTCAAAGTAATCAATTTTGTCTGTTTGGGGTCAAAAGGCACTTAAGGCTTGGATGCAGGGGTAATGACATGTTTTATCTTTACTATATGACTAAAGGTCAGCAGAACTGTACTTAACCTAATTGAGGGGGTCACCCTAATATTTAACCTCACTCACTGGCATTGTGTAGTGAAGTAAATGCTAGTGAAAATCAGGGTGGAGGCGGCAGGTGTAGGTCAGATAGACAGACTCTGCTTAAAAGTTCTAGATGCTATTTGACCTTACCCCTCTGGTATTTAAAGACAGAGCTGATTAGATTCTTTGTTTCTGCTCAGCGATCACTGTAGCTGAAATCACTGACGAGCAGGTCTAGGGGGCAGGTGTGGGAACACAGTGTTCTGGTGGAAGACAATTCAGAGGATGCAGCAGCAGTGAGGTTCTGCACTACCTGGTGAAATTGCTAAAAACTGGGCTAGCTAGGAGATTCTCAAAACTAGGGCAGTTGTTGTAAATGTAATTCTAATGACAATGGATCTGACTTTTGTAGCTTGAGAGCATCTTTGTTCTATACTCAGTGTTTAGGGTAAATTAATTAAAAGTCCCTCAGACAGATACTCTATATTTTCCCTGTTCACAAAATACTGGTTGAGTCACATGCTTTAGTGTCTGCTACAGACTTCTAGGAAAGCCAGTAGTGGTGAGTGAAGACCTGAAAAACAGCTGCATGTTTCAAACACAACTAAAACTTTGTTTTCAACCTGCTTTCCATGAAGAGCAGACTTGAACCAAATAAACAGAAGAATAACTGGGTGAGGGGGTGAAATGAGAAGAGGAAAAAACAACCAGCATGAAACAAACCACTACAAAATTGTTGTCAGGCTAGAATCTATGGGCCAATCCTCCACTGTGTTATACCAGTTTTACACGGCTCTGACTCCGTTAAAGCCCAGTGTATAAGGGCTGTAACATAGTGGAGAATCGAGGCCTGTAATGGAGTAACACAGACCAAACTACAGTTCTGTCCACTTTGTAGATATGACGTCTCAATCCAGCACTATACATCTTTGCAACCTAGTGTCACCACCCATCGTCCCAACCCAGACACAGAGTGAGGCTGTGTGCTCTGGGTCTTTTATTTATGTTATGCGGTCAGTGCTTTCTCTGCCCGGATTTTAGTGTTCAGAGTTATAAAACAGATTGGGCCAGATCTTTAGCTGGTGTGTAAACCAATGTCGATGGAGTGATGCTGACCTACATCCGCTAACGATCTGGCCCATTATATGCAATAAATCAATACTGGAGAATGACCAAAAAGAAAATTTGCATATAAGTATTTTGGTCAGAGGAAAGCAGATTGCACTGCTGTGTATGAAGTTTTACTTTTTAAAAATATTTATACTCATGAAGAATGTTGGATTGGACAGGTGTGTAATGGCCAGACCTCTGTATATTCCCAAGGCTGGTATGGTGCAGTCAATGACAGTATCACCTTCCCCACGCTTGCTCTCTGATTTCCCCAGAATGCTTGCATCAGGTCCTGGAAGGACCACTGTGGAACGAGAGGATAGTTTAAAATAGTCCTCGTCCAGACTAGCAATCTCTTTTTACACCTGCCATACTAGCAATGGCAGGAGCACTAGCATAGTCAGACTGCCAGCGCTTTAACCAACAGGACCTGCTCGGAGCAGAGTTAGGCTATGTCGCGGTTAACATGCTGCTGGCCCCTCTACACTACAGCTCCCACTGCTGCTACGGGTAGTGGAGCTGCACCCAGAGGTAATGCAACAGCAGGATATATAAAGAAAAAATGCTAGTTCTGGAAAGGCCTGTGGCCCTTTCAGAGGTTGGCCTCTGTGCCGAGATTTCTGGCATTTACTGCCAATTTCGGTGGTAGCTTTATGAAGCTCTCTCTACTAGGAACCGGATTTCCACAAAACTAATTTAATCTACACTATCAAACCCATCTGGTGGTACGAACCTTCAGTCACTGCTGACCTGGGCTGACTCAAACTGACAATCTAGCTCTGTGTATAATTAGCTGTCCCCCAAACCATCCAGCCCCCCAAGACAGTATTTATGCCATTAAAACCTAGAGACAACATACCCAGATATTCCAGTAACTGCGGCCTAAGAGATGTTGATTAGCTAGATCAGTGGCTAGATTAGAGCACCACCATGGAGAAGCTGAAGGATTGTAAAGTGAGGAGCTAAAATAAGTCACGACATGAACCACAAATTATTTTTAGTTTTGTTTTAGTTGATTGTAATTTAGATTAAGATGATCCAAGTGAGGGAGTAGTAGTATAGATGCAAGGCAGGCAGAATGCAGACAGGACCTATGCAGGCTTCCCCCACAAATCTCTGCCCAGGGGATTCAAACAGGCTATTGGTATTATTGGATTTATCACCCACTGATATGAGGTGGCTCAATACAAATGACAGTGAGAAACTCCAATGGGACGCCAATGAGTCTGTTGTGTAGGAGGAACAGACTGGGAGGAAGAGAGCCTGGAGGACTGGGAGTCAGTATCCATGAAGATGTGCTAGGGAAGGAAGTTTAAAGGAGTCTGAGCCTAATGTATTCCTGCTGCATGCCCTGACCTGCCAAGAGTGCACCTCTGTCCTAACTTGCAAAAACCCAGGTATTCCAAACCTCTCTTGAACAGAGGTTGCCAGCTATCCTGATTTGTACCAAGTTGCAGGGTACTTTAAGGGTATGGAAACTGGGGTTGAAAAGTGCAGAAATGTCTTCTAGAGGACCATCCCCACTCTCCAGAATAAGACCACCAACTTCAGTGATCTCCTACAGTGAAAGGCAAGGTCATTGACACACTATGGGACAGACAAAAAAAAAAATCATATTTAGTAAAACTGGCCCCGGGTCAACAAATCCATATCCTGAACTCCAGATCAGAAGACCCTGGAGCCTGGTTCCCAAGTGGGGCATTGGGATGCTACTTAAATAATAATTAATACAACCAAGGGAAGCCCCAATTAATACCTCCGGAGCATATAGTCTAAACCAGACGTAGGCAAACTACGGCCCATGGGCCACATCTGGCCCACAGGACTGTCCTGCCCCACCCTGCCCCTGAGCTCCCAGCTGGGAAGTCTAGTCCCCTGCCCCTCCCCCGCTGTCCCCCCTCCTCCACAGCCACACTGCCGCGCGGGCAGCACTCTGGCCCACCGCTCCCGCTGGGCAGCGTGGGGAGCACAGCTGGCTCTGGCTGGGTATCGCGGCTGCGAGCTCCTGCTGCTGGTAAGGGGGCGGGGAGCGGGGGGGTTGGGTAAGGGAGTGGGAGGTCCTGGGGGGCAGTCAGGGAGGAAGGAGCGGTTGGATGGGGCGGAGGTTCTGGGGGGGCGGTCGGGGATGGGGGAACAGGGAGGGTTGGGAGTGGGTGTCCCGGGGGGCCTGTCAATGGGCGGGAATGTGGATGGGGTCGGGAGGGCAGTCAGGGGATAGGGAGAAGGGGGGCTTGGATAAGGGGGTGGGATCCCAGGGGGCAGTTAGGGGTGGGGGGTCCCAGGAGGAGGTTGTCGGGGGATGAGAAGCAGAGGGTGGTTGGATAGGGGGTGGGGATGGATAGGGGTCAGGGCAGTCAGGGGACAGGGAGCAGGGGGGTTGGATAGGGGGTGAGGGTCCCAGGAGGGTGCAGTCAGGGGACAAGGAGCGGGGGGGTTGGATGGGTTGGGGGTTCTGAGGGGGGCAGTCAGGGGGCGGGAAGTGGGAGGAGGCGGATAGGGGGCGGGGGCCAGGCTGTTTTGGGAGGCACAGCCTTCCCTACCTGGCCCTCCATACAGTTGCGCAACCCCGATGTGGCCCTCGGGCCAAAAAGTTTGCCCACCCCTGGTCTAAACAGACAAAACAATTCACACATGAAGTGCCTTACATGAGCAGAAGAAGCTTTGCACAGCATTTCTTCCTGACGTGTTTATCCTGGTAGGCTTGATGGAAGATGAGAAGTTTACGGAAAGATTTGAATAGAGAGTGAGGTTGTTTTGCATTCTAGGGCAGGAGGGAGTTTCCCACGTAAGGGTAAGAAAATCTGAAAGGAGAGTGGGGAGCAAAGTGAGTGGGGAGCAAGATTCATTGGCAGAACGAAGGGGGGGTGAAGGTGGGAGTATCAGCAATTAAGAGCTTAGATGTATGCACAGTTGGAGCTGTGTAGAGTCTTGAAGTGGAAGAGGAAAAGTTTGAACTTGATATGAGAGAGGGGAGCCAATGGAGGACTGCAAAGGAAGGATTGTCATATAGACTGCAGCAGATGAGGAAGATGATAGTCTGGTCTCAGATGAGAATGATCACAGCTTCCATCAACCTACATGTGATAAACGTCTATGCATATACATATAAATCCATATCCATATATGTCCATGCTCCTTTGTGAAACTCCATTTATGAGCGGATTCGTGTATGCTAGATCTTATTTTTCTTCCAATTCAGGGAAACCCCTCAGGGTTGAAACATCAGCTGCTTTCTGGTACACTGCCATTTGTTATGTAAAATAACTCTGATGTTTCTTTTTTTCCTTGCCCTGGTAGTTTCCCTGTTTTTCTGCTGTGTTTATCTTTAGTTGGTTTTGGCTTCTTAGCCTTCTTTTAAGATGCACAATAGCCCTTTTAGTTACTGCATGAGCAATATTAAAAATAGGATAAAATTGGCCCATCTCTATATTTAAAAGGCACAAAAGAGATGTATGTCAGGCCCTTTAGAAGAGCCTACCACGTTACTAACTAATTGCTTGGTTAAGCCACACAATGTAGGTCTGGAGTCCAACCATCCAACAGCATAGGAGGTATTTACATTAGTGAGGTTTGCTTAGTCCACTAAGAAGATAGGGGCTATTTGTAAAATTCAGATCTGGATCCAGGTTCAGATTTTGAACACCCCGTGGTTACATGGTATTTGGATTGGGGTTTGGGCCCATCACTAATGTAAGATCTGACATCCAACTTACTGTACTTAGAACAAAATCTATGTATAGTATACTGTCATGCTACACTATACTTGCTAATATTTTTCAGGCCTTTTTAAAATCTTGTTAGGTTGACATATACTTTGAATTTATGTGCAATACACTGTGTAACAAACTGCATATCCATGTCATCATCACATTGTAATTCTTGTCCTAAACCGTCCTCTTCCCCCATCTTTGTTTATTCTGTTTACTTTTTTGTGTGCATCTAGGTTTCACCTGTAAAGCTTTTTAGGGTAAGGCCATCTCTCTACATAGCCCTATAAAGCACCTAGCACATTTATGGGTGCTCAAAAATAAATATCAGTTAATGCACATATCATTATGGGTATGGGAAACTTCATGTACTTCTGAGCATTGCAGTTTTACACAGAGATAGCTTTCTCCAGGTGCATGGGTAACGTACATAATTTCTGTTTTAAAGATCCCTCCCACACCCTCATTCAGAACAAAACTAGAGATTTTAAAAAAATGTTTTTTTTAATTCAATACAATATATCAAACAAGGATATAATCAAACACACGTTTCATGAGATGCTCATTGTAAATCAGCAAGGTTCCCAAGAGCAAGTAAGTGATATGTTTAAAGGTACTTCTGTGAGATTATTCAGAGCAGAGATGTGTAATTGCCAGTACTTCTGTCCTGCAGTGACTTGATAATGGACTTAATAGACTTGCCTGTTTTAGAAAAAATCACTGTGCAGGATCTCTTTGAGAATTAAGCAACAAATAATGACTTCGAACATCATACCCCAGGGGCTACTATAAGGGGAAAAAATTAAAATGACAGAATTTCTCTTTTATGATTCTTCTGTGAAGGGCTTGTATTCCACAGGTATCATACGTACAGAATGATGTAATGATACAAAGGGGAGAGTAATATTTTCTTTAGGGCCATTTTCCATTTTCACTTATACCAGTGTAAAGCTGGAGTAATGCCATTGACTCTGGATTCACAGTGATCTAACTGAGGCTGGAATCTGACCCTTAGTTATGAACATGTGAGTCAGGTTTAATTAGCAGGCTAGCCAGAGTGCTATAGCCACACAGCAGTGACTTCCTGAACTACGGGATGTGCCGTTTTGGGAAATGGAGTCTTCTATGAGGAAATCGGGTGTAAAATCAAGGGTTCTCAGGACAAATTATTTGGTGGCCTCGGAGTGCGGCCACCAACTCTTGCTGGTGGCTGCACTAACATTTTTTCCTAAAATACTTCATTAGCTTTAGGAAAAACAAATAAATATACACATCTACACGTCCAAATTGTTGTAATGTATTTATTGCTAGCTAGTAAGTCTGTTGTGAAAAGTGATATTAACAGGATGGGGTGGCTGGAGGAGGCAGGTGCCTGAAGGCTGAAGTCCAAAGCCTAAAGCCTGAGCCCCACTGTCCCTGGGGAAGTGGGGAACTCACCGGCTGCCTGCTCCTCCAGCATTGTGCCCCAGGGATCTCCAGAGGAGGGCAGGGCCCAACCCCTGCTGGCAACTCCAGCAACTAACACTGAAGTGGTGCATCCAGGACCACCAGGGAGAAGGAGGGGCTGCTGCTTCCCCCCCAACCGCTCCAATCACAACCCAGGAGCCTGTGGCCACAAGAAAAGCCCCTGATGGCCGTATTTGAGAAATGCTGGTATAAATAGAGAAAAAAATAGGCCTTGTACCTATGGACTCTGCATATTGTGTTGATTCACTGCAAACACTACGGTCATCGCAATATACTCAGTATCACAAACAGAAACAAGAATTTATCACTGGAGAGAGACAATAGCTCATCTATTGTTATTATTTATTATTTGTATTTTTATAGCACCTAAGAGCTCCTGTCATGAACCGGGACCCTGTTGTGCTAGGCGCTGTACTAACAGAACAAAGACAGTCCCTCCCCCAAAGACCTTACAATTGAATCTGTCCCCTTTGAATCACAGAACCATAGGACTGGAAGAGGTCATCTAGTCCAGTCCCCTGCACTCATGGCAGGACTAAGAATGATAGTTAGTGGCATCACTTTCTGCATTGCTGAATTGCAGCCACCTAAGGGCTTGTCTATACTTACCGTGCTGGTTCGGCGGCAGGCAATCGAACTTCTGGGTTCGATTTATCGCGTCTAGTCTGGACACGATAAATCGAACTCAGAAGTGCTCCCCGTCGACTCCGGTAATCCTGCTCGCCGCGAGGAGTACGCGGAGTCGACGGGGGAGCCTGCCTGCCGGGTCTGGACGGCGGTAAGTTCGAACTAAGGTATGTCGACTTCAGCTACGTTATTCACGTAGCTGAAGTTGCGTACCTTAGTTCGATTTGGGGGTTTAGTGTAGACCAAGCCTAAGAGATGAAAGAGTGCAGCTGTTAAACAGCACACAGCAACACTAAGTAGTTAGAGGAAGTGAAGGGTATTTTGATCATCTTCAGCTGCAGGGGGAATTTTAGATAGGCAGCATGTAATTTTTCCTCCATTGAAATTTAGTCAGGACTCCCGCATTCATCCCCCTGTTATGACAACAAATGGCAAGGTATCTGTAATGACCAAGGGTATTTAGCATCTCTGTGACCAGGGCCGGCTCTAGGTTTTTTGCCGCCCCAAGCTCAGGTGGGGCTGAGGCTTGCAGGTGGTGCTGGAAGCAGAGGGAGTGAGGTCACCTTCTCCCAGCGCCTGCAGGGGCTTTCCTCCGTCCCCGCCCGCAGGGGCGGCTCTAGCTTTTTTGCCGCCCCGAATCCACGGGACCTGCGGAACTCCCACAGGCATGCCGCCGCAGGCTGCCTGACTGCTGCCCTTGCAGGGACCGGCAGGGCACCCCTCGTGGCTTGCAACCCCAGGCACGCGCTTGGAGTGCTGGTGCTGCCGCTGCCTGCCCGGCCGCACAGAGAAGCCCCAATATAAGGGGTGGCACAAGGCTGCACAGTAGCCAGTGCGCAGATGAGGCGGCGCAGCCCCGGCTCCCCGGCAGGACTTGTCCTCTTCTCCTCAGGTAGCAGCTGGGCCCTGGCAGCTCAGCATCCCGGGGGCTGGGGCTTTCCCTTCCCACTGCAGCCAGGGGCGCAGCGCCCTTGCCCCATCTAAGTGGCGCTGCTCCGAGAGCGCAACTGCCCCGAAAAGAAAGGATGGCTGGAATGCTGCCCCTGGAAATGTGCGCCCCAAGCACATGCTGGCTTTGCTGATGCCTAGAGCCAGTCCTGTCTGTGACTGCGTATAGCAGCACTGCTACAGGGGCTTAGTTCCGCAGGCTTTTCTGACACTGAGTAGCGCGTATTCATCGGAAGGGTCCCATTGACTTCACGTTAACGACTATAAGTATGCACAGTTCATTGTAAGGGTGGCAAAATTGTGCCCCAAATTTTTATTCTTTTTCTAATCTCTCTCTATAAAGGTAAATATGGGGTAAGAGGCTGTGTTGGGATCTGCATCAAGCCAGGACTGAGAGCAGAGGGAGTGCATATTTTATAGTTTTTTCCTGTTCCACTCCTTGCCAGTCTGTCTGAGCACCCTGCAGGTAATGAATTTCTGACCTGCAGAGGGGGAGGGATAGCTCAGTGGTTTGAGCATTGGTCTGTTAAACCCAGCGTTGTGAGTTCAATCCTTGAGGGGGCCACTTAGGGATCTGGGGCAAAAATCAGTACTTGGTCCTGCTAGTGAAGGTGGGGGTTGGACTCATTGACCTTTCAGGGTCCCTTCCAGCTCTATGAGATAAGTATACCACTCTGCAGTTAATGAATTTATTCTCCTGACACCAGTGTGAGCTAGGGAAGTATTATCATCCAGCTGAGGCAGAAAGTTTAAGTGACTTGCCAGAGATCACACAGAAAGTCTGTGGCAGAGCCATGAAGAGACTCCAGATTTCCTTTCTGACTCCTGTTCTGGTGCTTTTAACTTGAAGACCCTTCCCTTTATCACTGAGGTGGGGTGGGGGTTGGAACTGGCAGACCAAAATCATGAGCTGTTGGCCTAAAATGGAAGAAATTTTGCATTATAAAATGATCTCACTAGCTTGGACAGAAATCCTTTGAGGTCTGTGAACCAGTAGTGGAAAACAGGCCCCTTCCAGAACCAAAATAAGAAGGATGGGTTCAGACCCAAATCCTCCCACACTCAGAAAAGTTCAAAGGAGCTTGGATTTAAGATTCTGATGTTGACCCATCTCTGTTATTTGTTACCTATTGAGTAGGGCCAATTTTCTCAGCATTGTACAGGGCGTAAAGAACTATGCTCCCTGCATAAGGTATGGAATTTTTAGTAGGGGCCCATTACTGCAGATTTCTACCACTGGAGATCAGGATGAACTCAGGCATAGGCACCGACCCTGTGGGTGCTCTGGGGCTGGAGCACCCACGGAAAAAAAATACTGAGTCTTCAGCACCCACCAGCCATAGATGATAGGCGCCGTTGCCAAAAAGGTGTTTGGCAGCTCGGGGAAGGGTTTGGGGGAGGGCGGAGACCAGCAAGTGGCGGGTGGGTGGGCAGGGGCTTCGGGGAGGGGGCAGAGTGAGGGCGGTGCCTTGGGGAGGAGGCGGAGCAGAGCGGGAAGAGGAGGGGCAAAGACAGGGCCTTGGGGGAAGGGGCGGAGCCTCAGGGGGAATGTTGGGGAGCACCCCCGCCCTGGGAAAAGTAAAAGTCTGCACCTATGAACTCAGGCCTCTCCTCTTACAGGCCCTAATACAGCAAAGCATTTAAGCATATATATAATTTTAAGCACGAATAAGTTCCATTGATTTCAATGGGACTGTACAGGAGCTTAAATGCTTTGCTGAATAAATGCTTTGTGATTATATTTTGTGCTCTTACCCGCTCTGGGGCCATGCATTAAATCCTCTAATCAACAGCCCCCTCCCTCAACGTGAAGACAGAGCTGCATCAGCTTTCTGCCCCAAGTTATCATTTCTATACACTGGTTTTAGACAAAACAAAAAAAGTGTATTAACTACAAAAGATAGATTTTAAGTGACTGTAAGTGATAGCAAACAAATCAAAGCAGATTACCTTAGTAAATAAACAAAACCACAAACTGAGTTTAACACACTAGATAGGTAGGATATGAATTAGCAAATTCTCACCCTGAGTTGTAAACAGGCTGGCAGATTCTTAAGGCACAAGCTGCCTTAGCTTTCCCAGGTTTTCATACATAGGCTAAAAATCCCTGTAGCCTTAGATCATCACTTCCCACAGTTCAGTCCTTGCCCCTCAGGTGTTTCCAGGTGTGCTGGTGTAGGGAAAGTGAGGTGCCATCATGATATCATTGCCCCCTTTTATATCTTCTTCCCACTTGCTGGAAAGCTCTTTTGCTGTGACCTGGGTCAAACAGTTCCCAGTGTGTAGTGCTATCTCTGAGAGGTTTCTATTGTACACAGTTCCTGGGGTAAACCTTGTGCTTGTGTGCATTTCCTCAATCAGCCATTAACATTGTTCGGCCTTTTTACTGTTGTACCTGAAAGGCTGCCTGTGGGTGTTTCCAACCTCACAACATGTTTCAGGAAAACATACATAGCCAAACTTCATAACTTCACATACAACAGTAGCACATACAATCCGATGAGATATTAATGTCTAGCAGATCAAGACTTTTAGAATGATACTTCACAAGGTATACTTTGTACAAAACATATCCTAATTACATGACAGTGGTGAA
Source organism: Trachemys scripta elegans (assembly GCF_013100865.1). Taxonomy (NCBI): domain Eukaryota; kingdom Metazoa; phylum Chordata; order Testudines; family Emydidae; genus Trachemys; species Trachemys scripta. The sequence goes on along the minus strand of NC_048300.1, from coordinate 182,130,826 downwards.
TATTGGGATGCCGGGGGTTACAGTGACGTTATAGATTTTTGGCCCTTTAAAATTCCCCTCTCAAAGGTGTGTAGTATCCAGTGTAAAGAGGTAGTATCCCTAAAGCATCATAACCATTTATTATGGAGTCATAGTCATGGTTCCATGGTTAACACCATTACTAACATTTTATTGTAAGCCATATCCTTTACCCCACTACAAATTATCAAAATACTCCGGTTAATATTAATATTCTCAGGGACCTTTCCAGCCCTGTGGATTTCTTGTAGGCAATTTGCCAAGACATTGGTGTCAGTAGTGAGAATTTACTTGTATTTAAAAAGTTTTCTTCTCCACTTATAACTCAGCTGGTAGGTTTCATGATTTCAAAGTGTACCTGTATGTAGGCCTGCTCAGTCTATAGGAATCTTCTCATTAGCATCAATGCTAGCTGGACAAAGCCTGTAGTCTCTCCTAAGAACTAGTGCATGGATTGTTTGGTCCAAAAGACAGGGAAGGGAGATGGGGTGGGGGAGATCCATGGTGGTAACTTTAAGTTAACAAAGGACTGTTTGTTATGTTTTATTTTGTTTAAGCATTGTTATGTGGGAGAATGGAAGCAGATAAGCTCTCACGAGCTATAAAGAGGAATTGTTGATACATTTGAAATTGATTCTTCACTGACTTGCATCTTGTGTATCCGTTGCACTTGTTCAAAGAGGGTGTAAAATGCAACCGTTCTGATTTGGGAGCATTTTACATGCACTGAGCACAGGTGTAAGTGAATCCACAAGGGCCAGGGCAGTGGAGAATCAGGGCCTTTACATTTAGGCATAACAAAATACACCAAATACATTCATTTCTTCTGTGATTACATTGGCCAAGCCACTTCTTCTCTGCACCTAGGGCCTTGCCTACACATGATAGTTGAACCTATTTAAATTGGTTTTTAACCTGATTTAGTTAAATCAGGACACCCCTGTTGTGTGCACCATTTTATTTTGGATAAAGAGTGGTTTATAGCGCCTTAGCTTAAATTGATTCCTTAATTATATCTGGCATTCTTAAACTGAAATACCAGTGTCCACACGCAGGGCGGCAACCATGTAACTAAATCAGTTTCTAAGCTCACTTAGTTAAATCAGCACAGCTGTCTCATGTTGCCAAGGCCTTGGTTTCCCCACTTCTGTTCCCACACCAAGCACAATGTTACCCATTTTAACAAATGGTTGGAAATCTTCAGTTGAAAAGCACTATTTAAGTCTCTGATCCAGAATCCATTGAGGTCAATGGGATATTTCCTATTGACTTCAATGGGCTTTGGCTCTGCCCCTGAGTGCAGAGGATTATCATTATGTTATGGTCATACAGCACTTTTAACACCAAAGTACCGTAGTAGAAAGTAAAAGCCTAACTAAGGCTTCGCACAGCTTGACGTTCTGACAATGCAGTCCCGTACTTTGGGTACCGGGGTAAGAAGGCTGGTCGAGGTCTGGACGTGAGCTCTGCTAAAGCTCTGCTCCTCTTGTTCCCTTGCAGAAATGAAAGAGGTGGCGTTGAGCCCCAGGGACTGCCAAGCACATTTTAAATGATAGAATTAGATTTTTCTGTCAGCAAGTTAAATTGCATGTTGCTCATACATAAGTATAGTGTAGGCATAGGGTACTGCAGTAAGCCTTGGAAAAATACTTAGTTCTGGGTTTAAAATGTTGGTTTAATTAAGCCATCAATGTAAACATTTATAAAGGTGATTTTCAAAACGTCAGCCAAATTCAGCATGTTTGTTTCTAGTCAGGCTCACTGCACCTTATATGTGCAAATGTATTGCCGACAGACCCCAGTCTGTCAGCAGGATTGAACCTGGAACCTCTGGTGCTTAGTGCATGAGCCTCTACTGCATTAACTAAAAGCCAACTGGCTGTTAGATAAGGCTGTAGAACAAACTCATTTTACCTCTCTCTAAGTTGTCTCAGTGCCACCAGATGGGACAAAACACCACACCCAGAAGATGTGTGGGTTACACAAACCTCTCTCCTAGAGAAGACTGGACTGGGATTCAGGAGAACGAGGCTCAATTCTTGCCTTGGCCACTGATCATAGGCAAGTCACTGTACCTCTCCCTCTGTTTCCTCTCGCCTTCTTTGCCTATCTAGTCTATTTAGATTATAAACTCCTCAGAGCAGACACTGTCTCTTACTCTGTGTTTGGACAATGGATTCTCAATCTTAGCTGGGGTAGCTAGATACTCCTCTAACACAAATAATAAATAATAACAATAATAAAAGTTTAGATAGGATAATATTAGTTTAAAAGATATCTTCATTTCTGAGGGGCAAATTCCTGGCCCTCCCTCCCTTCCAAGAGTTGTGGAAGATCTCATTTATGGCAGAAACAGGGTGACAAAGTCAAATACCAGCAACATCATCTTCCAAGCCACGCTGGTTATAGTTCATACACTTCAGACCTTAGGAAAGTGCCACAATGCAGTTTATAAGAGGTAGCTTACACTGCTCAATAGTCTTCACTGTATAACCATATGAGATAACTAGTACACGATACAAAATGTTAAGCAATTAGAAATCGGCAAATGCCATTCTTAGAATTTTTTGGCTCTGGTTTCCGTGTTCTCTGTACTGTTCAGCTCAAGGCAAGGCCAGGCAAGGCCCTGGCCTCCAAATACCCTCCTCCACCCCCTTCATTCCCTGCCCCTCCCCCACAAAAAAACCAAGTAGCAAATAGCAATTGTATACAGGTGCCATGTGGTTTTTGAAAATGATTGCAGGTGACTATTTCTACAAGGGCCTGTTCTAGAGGCTAAGATGGAGGAATCTACCCTGCTGTATGTCAGAAATGTTTTCACTTCTGTAGCTGGAGTTACAAGAGACTGATGCCTTTGGATCTAGTAAGGCAATACTGATACGTGCTGGCCAGAATTTTATAGGAAACAAATTTAAAATCCACAGTGACGCTGATGTGTTAGCAAATGATATTTCTTTATTTCCCTTAGTACAACCCTCAAATGCTGATCCATTTACAGGCACTGTAACTGACGTGATGGCTCAGTAGCCATGTCCTTTGAATACTGCCTTTCTGCGAGGAGGAACTGTTCTAACCTGGCTCAGGCACCTAGTGATCACATTGTACCTGTGGATCCTGACCTGACCAGAAAGTCAATATTGCCTGGTTTCTAACATAACCAGTTTGAAAGGGTAACAGAGTGTATCTCACTCATGGGTGACCTGTATGTGAGCTTTCCATCTCTCTGCAGCATACGCAGCTTGACTGTGTCTTCAGAGTCCAAAATCTACATACGCTGTACCATGTACAGTAAAAAAACAAACCTCAGATTGGTCTGGTTTTAGCTACTATACAAGTTGAAAGCCTCTAGAAAAGAAACCTGAGTTGTTTCATTTCTTTCTGTCTAATTTGTTCTGCTTCAGCAAGAAGAGCAACATGCAGCAGCAAGTCTAACTGAATGGTTTTAGGGAGGGTGAATGTGTGGGTGTAATTATGTCATACAGCGCATCCAAGGATCACAAAACAGGCCTGTAAGTAGGAAGCAATACCCAAAAAAAAAAAAAAAAAAAATGAGAGAGAGAGAGAGAAACAATTCAGCCTCCTGTTAATAAATGATGATTCTCTCAGTCACCTGATTTGCAGCAATGAGTTATAGTCTGAGATTTAAAATGATGAATTTACTCCAGAATCCAAGCACTGTACCCATTACAGCTGTGCACAGGAGCAGTCATGCTTCAATATACACTAATGGGCCAGGTTCTCAGAGGGTGTAAATTAGCATAACTGCATTGCAGTCAACACAGCTCTGTGATTTGAACCAGCTGAAGGTCTAGACCATCATGTTTAAAGATGGTTTCAAATAAAAATTATGGCTCTAAACATCCCCAGCTCCACATCTGAACTCTGTTGACTGGGCCCATCTACAATCTATTTACAAAAAGTATTTATAGAACACCGATTACCATTGTACCTACACATGGCGAGGCTCATAGAAGTCATTTTATAGTCCAGGGGTCGGCAACCTTTCAGAAGTGATGTGCCGAGTCTTCGTGTATTCACTCTAATTTAAGGTTTCGCCTGCCAGTAATACATTTTAACGTTTTTAGAAGGTCTCTTTCTATAAGTCTATAATATATAACTAAACTATTGTTGTATGTAAAGTAAATAAGGTTTTTTAAATGTTTAAGAAACTTCATTTAAAATTAAATTAAAATACAGAGCCCCTGGACCGGTGGCCAGGACCCAGGCAGTGTGAGTGCCACTGAAAATCAGCTCGCATGCTGCCTTTGGCACATGTGCCATAGGTTGCCTACCCCTGTTATAGTTGGTTGTTTTAGAGCGTTTGCCTTGGTGCAGGAATTACAAAAAGCAGAACAAACCATTGATTCACAATTGGGCCATTTTTCTAAACATTTTCTAAACTGTGCATAAATATCACATTTTGGCCTTTATTATCGAGCCGATTTAGACCACTCGATACATCACCAAATCATCCAACCAATAGACAGTCAGCATGGCCTAGTTTCATTCATGGGCCTGGGAACTATCCAAATCAGGTTTCCCACGAGTAAACACACCTTACTGCCTCCCAGTCACTGCGACAGCTATATCTATGTTGACAGAAAAATCCACACGTCACCCATGGAACGTTTTTGTTAGTTCACACGGCACAAATAATGACCAGAGGATTAATGTAGTTTTTCCTATTTATATTCTTGCTTGGGACTACTTAAATCAGACCCTATTTGTTTTAATTTTTTGAAAAGCACAGAGAGAACCAAGAGAATTTAGTGTTCATAAAAAAATGCTGGATTGACAATCAGAGACTCATGGGGTTGTCTCTTGGTCTGAAAAGTAGCAGTAGCACCACAAGTGGCAGGTGCTAGTCATGTATGCGCTCAGATACCACAGTGATGTGTGTGGCATAAGAACCAAAATAGAATAGCACAAGTACACCGCAGTCAAGTACAGGTAACAGCTATACATGTTTGTGCCCTGAAAATATGCCTCAACCCTGACCAAGAGGGATTATTTCTACTGGGGAAGGTCTTAATCTGGCTAAAATCAGCAAGAATGGTGTCAGCTGTGCTGCTGGTTGGCTATGTGGACACCTCTGCACTGGAAACTGAACTACGTTCACCAGTTCATTTCACTTCAAGCTCTGAAAAGGTTAGATGTGGCACTGCTGGTTGTGGATGGGCTTCAGAAACAGCCCAGAGGAAAGACTCCATATCCCATTTTATTACTCCCCTGAATTATCCAGTTCCGTTTTTAGTGGATGAACATCAGCACTTATGCTTTAACACAAAGCATATTGCATGAAATTACTCACCAACTTCATATACAGATAAATATAGGAGCTTTCTCCTTTCAGTGCTTGACTTTAAGCTATAATCCCTGGCCAGACATAACCTACCATGGTCACCTAGACACAAGCGATCAGTTAAAGAAACCATAACGCAGATCTGTGTCAGTGCTGTGACACTGCTGTCCACTTAGAGTTTGCATGGAGAAAATAAACAGCACAAATAGTCAATTGGGGACCATAACCTGGAGTCCTTATTCAGGCAAAACTTCCATTGACATCAGTGGGACTAGAGCAATAGGACTGCTCACCGAAAGGTTTCAGGATTGGGCTTTCATCCCAGATGTTTGTGTGACAGTGGCAGGCCAAGGTCCCCATGTCTCAGCCAGATACTGACAGATACATAGCTGGAAACTGTCTGGCTCCCTTGCAGGTTAACATTGATAAAATAGATATTAAAATGATAAGAAAGTGGTTAGTCTATTGAATGTTTGTGAGTTGCTCCATGCACTAACCTTACTTGTCATATCTGCATTCCAGATATTTAACTGGTTAAAAGATAGGAAACAAAGAGTAGGAATAAATGGTCAGTTTTCAGAATGGAGAGAAGTAAATACTGTAGTGGTGTCTCCTAGGGGTCTATACTGGGACCAGTCCTATTCAACATATTCATAATTGATCTGGGAAAAGGGATAAACAGTGAGGTGGCAAAATTTGCAGATGATACAAAACTACTCAAGATAGTTAAGTCCCAAGCAGACTGTGAAGAGCTTCAAAAGGATCTGGGTGACTGGGCAACAAAATGGCAGATGAAATTCAGTGTTGAGAAATGCAAAATAATGCACATTGGAAAACATAATCCCAACAGTACATGTAAAATGATGGGGTTTAAATCAGCCGTTACCACTCAAGTAAGAGATCTTGGAGTCAGTGTGGATAGTTCTCTGAAAAGATCCAGTCAATGTGTAGCAGCAGTCAAAAAAGCTAACAGAATGTTGGGAATCATTAAGAAAGGAATAGATAATAAGACAGAAAATATCACATTGCCTCTATATAAATCCAGGGTACACCCACATCTTGAATACTGTGTGCAGATGTGGTCGCCCAATCTCAAAAAAGATATATTGGAATTGGAAAAGGTTCAGAAAAGGGCAACAAAAATGATTAGGGGTATGGAACAGCTTCCGTATAAGGAGAGATTAATAAGACTGGGACTTTTCAGCTTGGAAAAGAAATGACTAAGGGGGGATATGATAGAAGTCTATAAAATCATGACTGGTGTGGAGAAAGTAAATAAGGAAGTGTT
>NC_048300.1:182091178-182116060 GCF_013100865.1 Trachemys scripta elegans | reverse complement strand
ACTGAGCTAGATGGACTTTTGGTCTGACCCAGTATGGCCATTCTTATGTTCATACTGTCATGTAATATTTGAGCAGTTGTATTGTGAATCTCTGTGACTGTATGAGTCACCATACAGGAAAGGGACATTAATTAGTATGAAGAGCTGCCCTTCTACAGAAATTGTTATGACCCTTCCAATGGAGACCCATTGATAGGCTATGGGGGGGATCTTATAACTGGAAACTCCCTGCATCTGGACTGAGGAATCATGAACACAACGACTAAAGACTCTGAGGGTATGTCTACAGTGCAGTTGGACACCCACAGCTCGCCCGTGCCAGCTGACTCGCGCTCACATAGCTCTGGCTAAGGGCCGTTTAATTGCGGTGTAGATGTTTGGGCTCAGGTTGCAGCCTGAGCTCTGGGACTCTCCCACCTCACAGGGTCCCAAAGCCTGGGCTCAACCTGAGCCTGAACATTTACACCGCAATTAAACAGCCCCTTAGCCAGAGCCCTGTGAGCCCGAGTTACCTGGCATGGGCCAGCCATGGGTTTTCAATGACAGGGTAGACATACCCTTATTGTTGTTCTACTCTCCTCCCTGTGAAGATGAGTCATGCAAATGGACTCCTCCCACCAGCTGAGTTAGCAGCTCAGAGCACATGGCTAGAGGGAGATAAAAACCCCAAACCAAAGGAACTAAGATCACTTTGCTGCTTGGACTCTGGGGAAACAATCTGTTTCTAGGCATAAGCAAGAGATCTCCATCTGTTTAGCCTGGGTTCGCCCTATAGGACAAATAGAGCTTGCTGATTATAGAAGCCTATATTACCTTTTAAACCTAGGACTGTAACTCATTTGTGTGTCTATGTTTGCTTGTTTTAACCTTGTAAATAACTGTCTACTTTCTTTTTCCTATTTAATAAATCGTCATACAATTTGCTATAGGATTGACTACAAACTTTGTCTGTGGGGTGAGACCTTAAGTGCAATTGACCGGGGGTAAGTGACTGGTCCTTTGGGATTAGGAGTAACCTGAATACTATTGTGATTCTTGGTGTAAGGGGCCATCTATCACAGAGATACACCCACCTGGGTGGCAAGACAGACCTGATTACCCACGGGGACTCTCTGTGACTCTGTGTTAAGGCTGTTAATGGACCTGAGGAGTTTGCACATTGTGCAATTGGTTGATGAAATCTAAATTTAGAATTTGCAACCAATGTGGGGCTTGTGCCCTGGTTCTTAACAGTCTGCCCTGAGGTTGGTACTCGTGCTTTTGTGTCACCATTCAGTTTGTACTGAACAAAATCTGTAGAAACAGTGCAGGAGCAGTTTGGTCTGCAACTGTGTGTACCACTGTGAAACATACCCCTGTGATTGTGCAGCGACAGCTCCTAATACAGCACAGCTCTGATTAAAATCATCAGAATGCCGAGCTAAACATTCTGTAGATTACATTTGCCTTTGGGATGATAGAGGCATCCTATGTGTATTGGGCTGAAATCCATTCAGTGGCACCCAGATTTTAATGAGAACGAAATGTTTGTTGGAAAGACAGGTTAGACTCGCTTTGTTATTTACAAGTTGAGAGAATATGGTCAGTCCCCATGGAGAGATGTTGACATGTGCTGACAGGTTACAACAAGGTTCCTCCCTGGTGAGGTACTGTGTGTGCAGAAAGGAATAGAGCAGTACACATTTCACCCCCCTGTACAACTGGAAAATTCACCCACAGGCTAATATTAATGAATAAATTAGAGGGCCTGGAGCTATTCCCATCAAAGGTAGTGGGAGTGTTGCCATTAGCTTTAATGGGAACAGGGTTTATTTTTTATTCCATGGTTCTCATCAACAGTGTCTGAGCATTTCACAGACATAAATGGATTTATAATAGAACCCCAGAGTTACGAACACCTTGGGAATGGAAGCTGTTCGTAACTCTGAACAAAATGTTACGGTTGTGCTTTCAAAAGTTTACAACTGAACATTGACAACCCAGCTTTGAGACTTTACTGTGCAGAAGAAAAATGCTACTTTTAACCATCTTAATTTAAATGAAACAAGCAGAGAAAGTTTCCTTACCTTGTCAAATCTTTTTTTTTTCTAAACTTTCCCTTTATTTATTTTGTTTAGTAGTTTATGTTTAACACAGTACTGTCATGCATTTGCTTTTTTGTTTTTTGGTTCTGCTGCTGCCTGATTGTGCACTTCCAGTTCCAAAGGAGGTGTGTGGTTGACCTGTCAGTTCGTAACTCTGAGGTTCTTCTGTAGCTTCTCAACACCCATGTAAGATGTATTGTACTATTGTATTATCATCTGCCTTTGCAGATGGGGAACTGAGACATAGGAATGTTATCCACATAAAGCCTGATTTTAAGAGGTGCTGAACTAATACAAGGCCATAGCTCTAGGAACCAGGAATGCCAGCCATACTGACATGCTGTGGCAAAAAATGCTACTGTGATCTTTGGACGTACAAACAGGAGAATATCGAGTAGGAGTAGGGAGGTGATTGTACCACTGTATATGGCATTGGTGAGCTCAACACTGGAATATGATGGACAGTTTTGGTGTCCACATTTTAAAAAGGATGTTGAAAAATTAGAGAGCGTGCAGAGGGGAGCCATAAAAATGATCTGAGGGCTGGAGAAAATGCCTTACAGTGAGAGACTTAAAGAGTTGATCTGTTTAGCTTATCAAAGAGCAGACTGAGGCTATGTCCACACTGGCAATTGAACGACAAAACTTTTGTCTTTCAGAGGTGTTAAAAAAAAACACACCCCCAAAAGACAAAAGTTTTGCTGACAACGAACGCGGTGTTAACAGCGCTTCGTTGGCAGGAGCGCTCTCCTGCTGACAAAGCTAACCCCGCTCGTTGGGGGTGGAAGTTTTTTGTCATCAGGAGAGCCAACAAACAGTAGCTACATGGTGTGATTTTTAGCGGCACGGCTGTAGCAACACAGCCATGTCGCTAAAAGCTGTGTAGTGTAGACATAGCTGGAGAGAGACTGGATTACACTGTGTAAATGCGTTCACAGGGAGAAAATACTGTGTGCTAACGGGCTCTTTCATCAAGCGGAGAAAGCCATCACAAGAACCAATGACTGGACAAATTCAAATTGAAAAAAAAGGCAAAACAACAACAACCAACAGTGAGGGTGATTAACCATGGCAACAAATCACCAGGAGAAGTGATGGATTCTCCATCTATTGATGAATTCAGATCAAGACTAGATGCCTTTCTGGAAAGCATGCTATTGGGCTCAGTACAGGCATAACTGGGTGCAGAGCTGTCCTTATGATTTATGGGGCCCTATGCAGTATTATTAAACTGGTTCCCTATGCCCGACAGCAGCCCAGGCTCACGTGTATTTTAGAGAAGGGTGGTCTTTTGAAGAATTTATTTAAAAAATTACATGTCTGAAGATCCAAACATTTACGGCTAAAGATGAATTCTCAGATTGTGCATCTAAAAATCTATGCAAGGATTTTTTAGAGATGTGATTTTATAATCTTCAGCAACACACTAATGAAATATTTTTAAAGCAAATTTTAAAATAAGGTCCTGTAGACTAACATGTTCTGAGTAAATATTACAGTGATGCACAACTGGTTTTGTCAGTAAATTCAGAAACTGACAGTATATACCTGGGGGTTGGCAAATGCCTGTTAAATGGCTTCATTATCACTTGAAAAAAGAACAGGAGTACTTGTGGCACCTTAGAGACTAACAAATTTATAGAGCATAAGCTTTCGTGGACTACAGCCCACTTCTTCGGATGCATACACAGTGGAATAAATATTGAGGAGATATATATACACACATACAGAGAGCATAAACTGGTGGGAATTGTCTTACCAACTCTGAGAGGCCAATTAAGTAAGAGAAAAAAAACTTTTGAAGTGATAATCAAGATAGCCCATTACAGACAGTTTGATAAGAAGTGTGAGAATTATCACTTGAATGGCTCTTTAACAGTTTAACAGTTTCAGTGTTGTGCTAATAGGTCTGGCAGGCTGGAAGGCTTTTTCTCTTTTAAGTACTAGATCCCATCCAGAGGAAGACTCACCAGGCTGCAGCAGCTAGCTGTGGTGGGAGCCTGCAGGAAGGGTCAGATTAGAACAGGGATAGGAAGAGGTGGGAATGTGGACACTGAGGGCAGGTCTACACTACAGCCTTGATCGATGCTCTGAGATTGATCCACCGGCAGTCGATTTAGCGGGTCTAGTAAAGACCCACCAAATCGACTGCAGATCGCTCTCCAGTTGACCCCTGTATTCTACCCCCGACAAAAAGAGTAAGGTAAGTTGATGGGAGATTTTCTCCTGTTGACCCCCCGCAGTGTAGACCCTGCGGTAACTCGACCTAAGGTATACTGACTCCAGCTACATTATTCACGTAGCTGGAGTTGTGTAGCGTAGGTCGACTTACCACGGTAGTGTAGAGATAGTCTTTGACCCAGGGGTGCCCCAAATTTTCAGGTGGCCTGCTGCATATGCCTAAGCACGGCCCTGACTGGGTGACACTAAATGGCCTGTGATATATAGAAAAGCAGATTAGATGATCCAGTAGTTTCTTCTGACCTTAAACTCTACAACTAAACTCTAGCTAAAGTTAATGGGAGCTGCAGTTGCCCAGCACCTGTGAAAACAAGGCCCTCTAATTCTGTGGGAGAGCTTTTGAATGCACATTTCCTGATTGCTAATCCAGTATCTTCCCCACAAGATCATTCGTCCTGTGCCCAATTAGAATGAACATGTATTTTACATTTTATCCAAAAGTTCCTGTTACATACATGAACTGCAGCTATATCTGTCATTTATTGCATCCATTAAAATCAGACTGAATTTTTAAAATCTTCTAACCACCTACCTGCTATATTTCAAGCCCCATCAGCATGTTTGAGTTCTGTTGCTCTGAACCGAATCCCAGACTGTTGAAAACGCACTGTTGTGCTGTGAAAAGGCACACTGCCTAACATGAAAAACACACACACGTCAGATATTCCAAGCTGGTTTTGAGTAGATTTACACATTCATGGCTCTCACAAGCCCAAAAAGGAAAGAATGTTTTTGCTCGCTTTGAAATATTCCCAAAGGAGAATTGTTTCCTTCAATAATTGACATTGCAAAGGGACAGCGCATTCCCTTTGGTCTTGTCTGCACTAGGAAAATTACTATCCCGTGCACACCAATAGTGAAAGCTCTAGTGGCTAGACAGCATGAAGATTTAAAATATCAGGATAACTAACTACTTAACTAGCAGAATCAAGTTAATGGACTTTATCACTGTTGGTTGCAGGGGTACAGTGTAGCAGATGCTTGCTTTCAAGGGAAAGCTGTGATAGGGAAAAGGGGAATCCAAACCCGTCACCACCATATTTAAAGTCTCCAACGCCAGAAGCCTCTGCTGCTTCCTGTCAAATAGAAACCAACTGTCTTGCCTTTTTGGGTACCGTAAGTTCCTAATATTCCCTATTCAGCTGTCTAAACCGCTAACATTCACTAAATGACAGTGCAATTGTGCATCTGCAATGCAAATATTTCAGCACAGTGAAAATTGAAAATTTGGGGGCAGATCAAATTAATAAACAAGAGATACGTCACTGAACTAGTGCATGCTGCACTGGACAGGAAGGGAATAAGAAACATGGGATTTGAGGGGTAATGGTACATAAATCTGGCATCCCCAAATCATAATTTGGTCTAACGTGCTGCACTGGAAACCCGACCTTCCCTATAGCAAATGTCTCTCCAAGGATCTCCTAATATTTTACAACCATTAGTGAATTAAGGACCACAAAAGCTCTGTGAGGTGGATAAATAGCATTACTCCATTTTCCAGATAAGGAAATCAAGATGAGGAAAGCTTAAATGACTTCGCTTTCATCACACAGGAAGTCTGTGGTAGAGAGGGGAATCAAACACAGATGTGCTAACTACCAGTCCTGGGCCTTAACCCCAAGACCACCCTCCCCAGTGTACGCTAATAAGTTAGCAGGCTCTGATTTATTCGTAATCATGAGGGCCCTCCGTCTCCTCACACACAGGACTAGTGCTGCATTCAAGAAGCCACTTTTGCAGTTCTTTGCTGAAACAAGGTCACCTACCTCAAATTCAGGTTTATTATCCCAGTGAAACTGTTATAGTTAAGCACCTGGAGGCAATTTCCTAAGCATCTGCGTTTTTTCAAAAAGAAGCCAGGGTGAGACAAAAGGGCAGATCCATTTACCACCTCAGAAAAGCTGGCACACTAAGACCTTGCATGTATTGCCCAGGCTGAGTAAAGCTGTCGTTTACTGGGTATCCAGGAAGATCTGCTAGGCAAAGTGAAGCGTACAAAACTACTTTCTGTTAATTTTTTCGATTTTCTCTTAATTAAAGAAAACACCGGTGATTTTCCAAAAATTCCAGACTCATTTAATCTTCTTTAAAAAACTACAGCGGCATAAAAAGTATATTTAACATAATTCATTAAAGAACCTGGAGGTTCCTATTTTGTCAGGGAGTGACGCAGAGTAGGATTAAAGGAAATTCTCACACTGTGCTTCAGTCAACAGGAAGAGTAAGAGACCTAGAAGGCTGCTTTCAGATAAATAGCCATGAGATGTTGTTATTGTTGTTTTTAAAGGGTTGAATTGTTCTAATGTCTTTTTTTCTTTTTTTTTTTTTGGCAGGTGCTGTCCAGGATTTTTAAACTAAGTCTTGTTTAGAAGCCCAAGCAAAGAGTGAGATTTAAAGGGCCCCGAGATGGGGCTGAAGACCCTAGTGAGGGCAGATAGCTTTGTTGAACTTTTGCTACCCCAGAAGAGGTTCATCCATTTTTGATTGTGTGACTTGGCCGGAGGCCTGAGCCACTGAAGACCTGCCTAGCAAGGCTGGCAACCTACAATGGGAGCCAGGGGTAGAAACAAAGATTGCAGCACCACACCCTGCTGATAGGAGGTACTCAAGAGCATAGGCACCAACTCCGTGGGTGGTCCAGGACTGGAGCATCCCTGGGGAAAAATTGGTGGGTGCTCTGCACCCACCGGCAGCCAAGCTCCCTGCCCCGCCCCAGCTCACCTCACCTCCACCTCCTCTCCTGAGCGCACCACATCCCCACTTCTCCTCCCAGTGCTTGCTGCCGCAAAACAGCTGTTTAGCGGCGTAACAAGCTCTGGGAGGGACGGGGGAGGAACAGGAATGTGGTGCGCTCAGGGGAGGAGGCGGGGCCGGGGCGGGGATTTGGAGAAGGGGTTGGAATAGGGGCAGGGAGGGGGCGGAGTTGGGGTGGGGACTTTGGGGAAGGGTGGAGTTGGGACAGGGGTAGTCGAGCATCCACAGGCGCCAGCAGAAGTCAGCGCCAATGCTCAGGCGTTGAGTGCCCCCTCTCACAGTGCCCCTTTAACATTTCCTGCTTTTCTTATTCCTGGCCCAAGGTAGGAGTAAAGGAAACTTGCTGTGCACAAAGTGGCAGCTTCTATAAAGTTAGATCTATTGATCTCCATAGAAATACAGAAATTGCAGTAAGTAACAATAAGGTTCACAAAGCCATTTTTGCTTGAAATTCTACAGAATATCTGTAATTGGGATAAGTCTGCTAAAAAGTTTTTGTTGTTTCCAGAGGGATAAATGCCTTTTAAGAAGTATATGCAAATGTGCATTATCAATTTGAAAAGGCCACCAGAAAAAAAAAAAAAAAAAAGACCACATCAGCAAAGCCCTACACATACACAAAGGAGCCTTCAGTCTAGTTTTCCTGGCGGATGATATGTTGTTTTTAATTAAAATAAAACGATCATGAAGAAAAAACACACGTTCACTCATCCCATTTACAGCTGAGAGGTGAAGATATTGAGGGCTATTAGAGTTGATTTACATGCTTTACAAGCATTGTCCCAATTTTATCAGTGGTTCTAACCTGGGATACCCAATGTTTGTGTAGTCGAGATCCCACTGTGTTTTCAAAGAAGACTGTGAATCTAATGCTAAAAGGTGCTGGCGTCACAACCTTGGCCGCTGCAGTCTAACTGATTTACAGTGAAGGTACAGCACAGGCAGCAGCAGTACAAGTTTCCTCAAAGTGCTCTATCAATGCATCTGAATCCTGACCAGGATGGTCCACATTGGGTAACAGGACACCAATAGGCCAGAGTGTGGCTGAGATTTATTGAGGGGATGGAATGCTCCTCTCTGATATAGGTGCTGATTTGTTCCTGGGTGATCTCTGCATGGAGCTGGCTGAACTCCCAAGCTAGCCCAGGCAGGGTGGGTGGAGACACCCAAGATGAGGCTGGTGCCTCCTTGTGGCACGTGCCCAATGCAGGAAATCACTGATTTAGGCTCCAGATTCAAAAAAGGTAACATAGTGGGCATCCTGAGGGCATCTCCTTACGAGATGGGGGAAACATGTCTAAACCCCGGGGGGCAAATGCGAACCAATGGCCAGGACACTTCACCATGGGGGGGGGGGGATTGCCCCTGCCAATGTGCTTTACAGCAGTGCTGGTGGGGAGTTGATGTCCCCTCTGACTTCAACCCCTGAAAAGGAGAGGGATGCTAATGGATGGTTGGAGGTGCCCAGAGAACATCCTGGTGTCGGGGGAGCACCCAAAGAACTGGTACATAGGGTGACCAGATATCCCTATTTTATAGGGACGGTCCTGATATTTGGGGCATTTTCTTCTATAGGCGCCTGTAAACCCCCACCCCATCCCAATTTTTCACACTTGCTGTCTGGTCACCCTAAGTGTACAGCAGGGTCCAAGAAGAGTGATTTACCCTGCCCCTATGGCTACTCACCATTTTGGGGGTCTTGTGTCGCATGTGTGCTTGCCTGGGGTCAGCCAGTTAGTGACAGGTGTGTGAGTACTGGCTGTGTTTTAAAGCACTGAATCAGTGTTGTCTGTGTGTTGCAAACAATACTGCTTCTCTAAAATGTTGCATTTAAACTTCACAGAGATGACCTTGGGAGCCCAGCCTCCCTCTTTGTTATCGCCGGCGGAACAGCTGCACAGAATTAGAAAGCGGCCAAGAAGAACTAAAGAGGACTTTCTGCGTGATGTCATGATGGACTCCGCCGCTGAGAAATAGGAATTGAAGGAGTGGCGGGACAGCGAGAAGAGGGACTAAAAAGGAGAACACGGCACGCCAAAATGAAGCCACGGAGCGGCTCTTAAAGGTTACGGAGCCCCAAGCAGACATGTTCCAGGCAATACTAGCTCTGCAAACCGAGCAGCTCCGCAACCGCCCTCCCCTGCAGCCGCTGTCACAAAATTCTTTCCCATGCGCCCTCCAGGCACCGCCAACACACTGTTAGCAATCTCCTGGCTCCAGTCTGTAACCGCGGCATTCCACTCCTCCCCCCTCACAGTCCAGCACTGCAGACTCCCACTACCCACTGCACTCAACACCCATCCCTCTGCAGTTTCTCCCTGTTGAAGTACAGTACCCACTGCATTGTATTCCAAAGGAGAAGGTTGGATATGATCCCTGGACATACACAAATCTTTAGCTGTCCTGGGACCCTACCTGGGACCTTCCCTTCCCCCATTCTCCTTACTGCTGTTTTTTTTCTTTTGTTTAACTCTTTCCCCTGGTTGTTATTTTTAATAAAATAATTTTGTTTGTTTGAAAGCAATCTTTATTCTATTAATTGAAAGCAAACAGAACCCTGCAAAACAACAGACAGTTATGTTAAACCTTCATAGTGCATCATCTGCACCAATCACAATCACCTCCTAGCATTATAAGCACTGCACTCCCGAGCATAGCAACAAATATTAGTGGCTTTCAGCTTCAAATTGCTGCCTCAAGGCATCCCTGATCCTTGTGGCCCTGCGCTGTGCCCCTCTAATAGCCCTGGTCTCTGGCTGTTCAAACTCAGCCTCCAGGTGCTGAGCCTCTGCGGTCCAGCCTTGAGTGAAGCTTTCACTCTTCCCTTCACAAATAGTATAGACGTATAGCACGCGGCTATAAGCATAGGAATATTGTCATCAGCCAGGTCCAGCTTCCCATACAGGCATCCCCAGCGGGCCTTTAAACAGCCAAAAGCACACTGAACAGTCATTCTGCACTTGCTCAGCCTGTTGTTGAACCTCTCCTTGCTGCTGTCAAGTTGCCCCATGTATGGCTTCATAAGCCACATCATTAAGGGGTAGGCAGGGTCTCACAGGATCACAATGGGCATTTCAACTTCCCCTACGGAGATCTTCTGGTCCGGGAAAAAAGTCCCTGCTTGCTGCTTCCTGAACAGGCCAGTGTTCCAAAGATGCATGCGTCATGCATCTTTCCAGACCAGTCTGTGTTAATGTCTGTGAAACACCCACAGTGATCCACAAGCGCTTGGAGAACCATTGAGAAATACCCCTTCCGATTAATATACTCGGTGGCTAGGTGGTCTGGTGCCAGAATTGGAATATGTGTGCCATCTATCGCCCTTCCACAGTTAGGGAAGCCCATTTGTGCAAAGCCACCCATAATGTTACGCACGTTGCCCAGAGTCACGGTCTTTCGGATCAGGATGCGATTAATGGCCCTGCAAACTTCCATCAACACAAGTCCAACAGTCAACTTTCCTATTCTGAACTGGTTAGTGACCGATTGGTAGCAGTTTGGAGTAGCCAGCTTCCACAGTGCAATCACCACGTGCTTTTCCAGCTTTCATTCTTGTGTCCTTGCACTGCAGGGCTGGGGCGAGCTCATTACACAGTCCCATGAATGTGGCTTTCCTCATTTGAAAGTTCTGCAGCCACTGCTTGTCATCCCAGACTTGCATTACGATATGATCCCACCACTCAGTGCTTGTTTCCCGAGCCCAAAAGCAGCGTTCCACTGTGATCAGCACCTCCATGAATGCCACAAGCAATCTCGTATTGTAGCTAGTACATGTGGCAAGATCAATGTCGCACTCCTCTTGCCTTTGTAGTTTAATGAATAACTCCACTGCCACTTGTGATGTGCTGGTCAGGGTGAGCAGCATACTGGTCAACAGTGTGGGATCCATTCCTGCAGCCCAAAGAGGCAGAGCACGTAGTACACAAACCATTGAAAGATGGCGCCAAATGCAGATGGAAGCACAGGGGTTGCTGGGATGTGAAGCAATGCCTCACGGGGCATTGGGACAGGACCCAGGATGCCCCGCGACCCTCTCCGTCTTCCTACAACTCTTAGCGGTAGAAGAGGAAATAATGCTCTGTGGGATAGCTCCCCAGCATGCAACGCTCCGAATACCGCTGCAAGTGCCGCAAGTGTGAACACGCTATTGCGCAGGCAGCTGACAGTGTGAACACACGACAGCGGTTTCCCTTCAGTGCTCTCTGAGCGGCTCTGTAACTCTGCCAGTGTAGACATACCCTTAGCTTCTAAACTGGAGGGTTGCCAGTAAATCCACAGGCCAACTTCTTCTCAATCCTTTTTGGCAATTCACCAGACTACTGAAGGAGGAGGCGGTAATAGGGCAATTATTTAAAATATGTATCTTTTATTGACTGATTCTGCTAAAAGGGAAAAAACTACAGCTACAGATATGGGGCTGTTATAGTTCTAGAGACTGTAGGGAAAAAAGTTTCATGGATAAAATATCAGGGAATGCACATATAAGTAACAAATTCCTTGAGCTGATACTGATTTCAATTATACTATTGTAAATCTAGAGTAACTCTTCTGAAATCAATTGAGTTATTTCAGATTATCCCAGTGTAACTACAAGCAGAATCAGTCCAGTGGGACATGCTTCCCGCAGCTCCCATTGGCCAGGAATGGCAAACCACAGCCTCGGGGGGGTGGGGGGCATGCCTGCGGATGGTCAACATCAGCAAAATGTCTCGCAGCCCTCAATCAGATTACCCTGATGGGCCGCAGGTTGTCCACCGCTGGTGTAGAGGGTATATTAAGTTGACCAAATCAGTGGTGTCTGCCACTCACCTATTTATGCAGACCAGTGATCTGATCTGGTATGGCAAGTCCTACATTCTGTGCTCTACTGGATGTTATAAGCTTAGCTCTGCTAGATAACCCCACAGTACTAGCCAACACCACCACTCTGACAATCACCAAATATAGACTACAGCAGCAAATATACAGTGTCAGTTAAACACGCCTTGATTTATGTTTCACGGGACCTTCTGCATCAGACATTTCTATTTGTAATTGCAGAGCAATGTAACTGATATACATGGCTCTGTTCAAGTTCCGTGCTCCAGCCCAGATTTCCTGTGATACCTTGGGCAAGTCACTTAGCCTGTCTGTAGCCGCACTTCTCCACCTGGAAAATGGGAATAATAACAGTTCCCTATCTCACAGGGGTGTTGTGAGGATAAATACATAACAGATTGTGACTAGCTCAGATACTACAGTAATAGGGGCCACATATATGTACTAAAATAGATGAATGACCTTTTCCTATGGTAACTTGATGCTTTCCTGTTCAGTACTGAGTGGCACCCCCAGATTCATGGCATGTAAAAATTGGGGGACGGGAGGGAAAGGAAGCTCAGTTACACTTTCTTTGTCCTTAAAGATTTGGTTTGAGGGCTCATCAAAGGTTTCATCTGGCTCTTATTTTATCCAAGCCTTTTCTCCCATCCAATCTTTTCTATCTGATCTCAGTAACCAGACTAATCATTCTGGTGTGAATGTAATGCTAGTGAAAGGTGACAGACTGACATATCTGGAGATGGAAGTCTCCTGCTTCGCCACAAAACAGGTGGACTCAGGCAGCAATAGAGTAGTGTGAGCTGCTCTACACTGCCATATCAATTTGCCTCACCCACCTCTGACCGGGAGGGACCACTTTCTGGTATGCAGAGGACAATTCAATATTCATGACACAGTCTGTTAGACCCAACGGTGAGGCCAAAAACTAACATGCCACTTAATGCAGAGACGGAGGTGGTTTTTAGCAAAGTGGACACCTTTGGAAAGGCAAAGTGACTGAACCAGAGCAGAGAATTGCATTAATACGTGTACAGAAATGCTAGATTGCTGCCAAACAAGAGATTACAATACTCGATTTTATACCAGTTCCATTATGGGGGTAACATCAGCATGATCCCAAACTTGGTTCTAAGAAAAAGAAAATAAAAAACTAGAACTGGCCATTTGGTACAAGGGAATACAGAGCCCTATTTAAAGCACCTGAATTCTGATGTCCTAAAGACACCTTACTCCTGATCATTATTTACTGCAGAAGACTGTCATGCTCTGCAATGTATCTTGGGAAAATAGCTACTGAGCTCTCACAGCTGTTGATTCTTCAAGGTGTGCAATGACACATAGTACATAAGAGAGGGCAGAACTGAGCCTTATATCATTATTTAACTCAGTATTTTATTCAAATAAGACTTACAAAGACATTATGCAATTTTGCTGTATATGGTGATCAGGTATATGTGATGCATGTATAATTCACAAACTGTGATACAATTGGATGTGTATCATCTCATGACCATGGTCAGGAAAGCACATAGTTGCCTGAGCACAAATGAGCATGCAGCTATATATGCCTGAGGTCTATGACTAAGAGTTGTTATCTTATATAAAGGAGATTGTTAGAGAATTGAGAAACCATGTGAATTATGCACGAAAAGCTTTTTAACTACATTTGTTGAGTGTTTGTTTATATTGCAAATAACTCCTCAAATTTTACCATATATTAATTTCTTTAAATACAGAAATATGTTCTACCTGGTAAATATTTTTTGCAAAAAATAAAGTAATATTGCTTGTATTTACATTGATTATCTTGCCACAGTGATACCTTTAATGCACATACCATGACATACATATCAGGTAAAACAACCACTTTTTATTCACTCGTTTATTTCTGAAAAAACTTGTCAAAAAGACGGACTAAACATATTTGGCAATAACTTACTAGAATGATTTACTTGTGCTAGCATGAATCTACCTTCTCATAAGTCACTATGACTATTTGTAGTATCACGTTTCAAGCCAGAAAGTTAGGACAAAAATTATGCAGCCCATGCTTCTACCATTCAGAAGATTGGCATTATTTCTTGCACTGATGCATAAAAGTTTGGTCCTGGATGAAACACAATTTATACTTTATTTTCCTATTGATAAAATACATCTAGTTATGAAAACCCAAGGCACATCACAAAATCTGAAAAAAAAAGTAGTTTTTCTACCACTCTTTAAAAGAAAGAAAAAAAGAGGCCTTAGTGTAGCAAAACACTTACACTTGTGCTTAACATATGTTTAAGTGCTTTGCTGAATAGTGGCCCACAGCATCCAGCATATAGCATCCATTGCAGATTGATTAGTAGAAGGATGTATCTATCTGGCAGGCTTTGATGCTGTAAACTGGACAGAAGTAGTTGGATTTTTTTATTTTACTTTATTTTAATTTTTTGAGGGGGAGGAGAGAAGTCGTCCTAATAATCCACTGATCAGAGACTTTAAAGCCAGCAGGAATCAGTATGATTCATCTGGTCTTATGTATTGCATAACACAGGCGGTAGGATTTCTCCCAGAGAACACTTCCGTGAGATATTCTGTATGACACAGATATTTTTAGGAGGAGAAAATCCAACATAGTTAAGTTGGCCTTGTCATCACTGGTTCTCCTCTTGTAAGGTAACTCCCTTCTCTTCATGTGCCAGTATATTTATGACTGTATCTGTAATTTTCACTCCATGCATCTGAAGAAGTGGGTTTTTTTTACCCACAAAAGCTAATGCCCAAATAAATCTGTTAGTGTTTAAGGTGCCAGCAGACTCCTCGTTGTTTTTGTGGATATAGACTAACATGGCTACCCCCTGATACTTAACATAGTTAAGTGTTAGTTAATTATATTCTACAGTTTTATCACCAGAACTCTTATTTCCTGGTCCTGAATCGTAAAGATTGTCTGTCCTTTTGGGTAGAGAAGTGGGGGAAAAAAATTACTGAAAGTACTGTAAATAATTGAATGATCACAGCCTCAGTGTAAACACCCATCAAACCTTTAATCCTTGGTAGCTCAGCAGTATCAGTATTTTTGTTGTTTGCTGAGCAATGGGGCAGGATGAGATATAAGAATGGGATAGAGGAGCATTACAGTGGGTCTCAGGTTGGCAACCAAAGACATCACTGTACTTCTGGAGCAGCTGGCTACTGGACAAGTGATGCTGGACAGAACAGCACCAACAGCATTTGCAAATGCTGGGGTAGGAACTGCAGTGACAAAGGGGTAGTGGAAACAGTATTAACAGCAACTGCAGTAGTGAACGCATGACACAACAGCAGAAGTACTGTAACTTTAGCGCCCTCGTGGCCAAGATGGAGTCTGCTCTGCTCTGCAGGCAGCTCTGGCCAAGAGAAGGTGTGCGCAGGAATGCAGCAGGAGAAATCCGCTCCACCCTAGGGGCACCTGTTCCAAACTCCCCAGAGTGAACACCCACACCCCAGGAAAAGTACAGTGGATATAACAAGGGAAATATTTATTTACAGAGGGATGAGAGGAGAAAAACAACAAGGGGAAATATAGGGGGAGCAGTAGAACAGGGCTGCATCCAAACCAAGGCCCCACAGGCCCAGTGGTAGCACAGGCTGGAAGGGCAGACACCGAGCAATGTGTCTGCACACAGAGTTCAGGAGCCCTGAGCAAAGTTCCAGTGCAGTGGTGAGTCTTGGGTGCTCCTGGTCGTCTTCGGCGCCAGTGAACTTTCCCCCAACAAACCCCTCCAGTGCCCTCTTCTGCCGCTCTCTGCAAAGCCACACAGAGCGACCACCTCCCCACTTAACTATCTAGCAACCTCCCTCCCTGTTCCCAATGCAGAGTCACAAGCCCCAGTACTCCCACGCAGCTCTGGGCAGCAGCGATACTGGGTCCAGCTCCGGCCTGTCCTTCTTGGGTGATTCCTCCCTGGCACAGTGCTCCTCCTGGCTCCTGTCCTGGGGTGTCCCCGATCGGCCCTGTCCGTCCCAGGCCTTGGGCTGGTTCTCTGCTGCTTCACTTTTCCAGGGCCTGCAGGCTGCCTCTCCCCCTCCCTGGAGCTCCAGCCTGCCCCCTGGAGTTTCCCTCCTTTTTTCTTACTATCCTCCTTCCCCTTAGGAAAAAGATTTAAAGGGCCATGCTCTCTAAACCCCAAAGGGGTTACAGTACATTTATAGTGGCTGAAGAGGCAGTGTGGTTGGATAGGCACAAGAGAGGAAATCAGGAGACATGGGTTCTGTTCCTGGCTCTAACACTGTACTGCTTGGATAAAATACCATACCTTCTCTGCGTCTGTCTTGTCTATTGAGATCATAAGCTCTTCAGAGCAGGGAAAGTCTCTTAGGCCTTGGCTACACTGGCGCTGTACAGCCCTGCAACTTGCTGCGCTCAGGGGTGTGAAAACGCACCCCCCTGAGCGCAGCGAGTGCAGCGCTGTAAAGCGCCAATGTAATCAGCGCCTGCAGTGCTGCACGCTCGCTCGCAGCGCTGCAAGCTATTCCCCTCGGAGAGGTGGAGTACTTGCAGCGCTGCGAGAGAGCTCTTGCAGCGCTGGCGGCGCGACCACACTTGCACTTCACAGGGCTGCCGCGGCAGCGCTGTGAATCCCCAAGTGTAGCCAAGGCCTTAGTTACTATATGTTTACAGCACCTAGCACAATGGGGTCCCAGTTTCAGGTAGAGCCTCTAGGTAGTATTACAACTTAAATAATAATAGGGCTACAGACTCTACAGAGCTTGTCAAAGTAAAACCCATACAAGAGAGTGTAGCACATTATTTTTTATTATGACATTGTAAACTTTCAGCTTTTAAACCACTTTAAAGCTCTCATCTAGGGAGCAGCATGGGCGTGAACTCAGTAAGATTTTTAATTTAGTTAGGGCCAGACACTGTCTAGCCATTATGTGGGCACATGGTGGGGCTTCTAGGGAGGGAAGTGATTCAGTGGCAAAATGGGGAATGAGTCTTGACTCTTGGTTTCCTTCTCTAACCACTAGACAATGACCTCAGCCCATTGCTTAACATGTCAAATGGCTAGCGTCCTTTTACATACACCATACCTCATATGGGCATCCCTGATTTTAAAACCAAATTAACTCTATCCCATAACTCCTGCTACATCCGTTTTATTATTGTAAATACCCAGAGTGCTAAAATAAGAAAGTGCAATAAAAGAGCATGTTAACTGTGCCCACGCAACTAGAATGGTAAGCTTCTAGCATTGTTAGTCTTCTCGAGCATATGGTTTCCTTCCGCATTCGAAAAATCACATTTTTATTCAGCAAAAGAGGAAGTGTGTTTCAGGCGAAATCCTACAAGATGCAGAATGCTGGCTATGCAATACTAGCAGGGATGGGCTCACACGGCAGCACAACTGCAATTAAACTTTGTTGTGCACTGAACTGATTCTGGATTTTCTTCCCCCTTCATTTCAATACAGTTCCACTGTGTCTAAGTTTACTATAAAGTATGTCTGCAATCTACTGTAATAGTTAAAACATTGTTTTCTGAAGCACAATGGCCAAACAACTTTTAATTACCTGCGGAATGTCCTCAATATTCAGTTCTCTAAAAACCCCACCTGCAGTGTTGCTTCTCTTAAATACACTGCTAAGTTTCTCATCTAAAAGGTACATTTCAGCAAAGAGAAGACACATTATTTAACAAGCCATTTTTTTTTTTGTATTGCCAAGTGACCACATGGACAGACAGACTCAGTGCGATGCTCTCAGGAGCCCTCCAGTAGAAATACGCTCACACATCTGATTTTAGTTTTCAGACTATGCCATCTGCTGTTGAAATTGGGAATGAGTCCACGTACTGTAACTGCTCAGCAAAACCAGATAAAACAGTCTGGCGGTGCAAGCACTGAAATCTGCTCCCCTATCTCAGATTGAAGTTTGGGGGTGAATGACTGATTTCCTGTGGGGCTCAAGCATCCCCAGAAGAGTTGAGTCTATAATTTTAAAGCATCCCACGTCAGAACAAACCTCCTAAGACCCAATCCTGTGCTTCTTGCTGAGGATCATTATGTCAAGCAGAATTTTACCCAAGAAAAATGTGGGATCACATCCTAAAAGGCAGGAGGTGAAAAAGCTGCAACCCCATGTTGGCGTTCCATTCTGCCCTCCACTTCCATAAGCACAAGCAATCCAAACCCAGCAGCACTAGTGAGATGCAGGTGCATGAGGGGTAGTGTCAGTCCCGTGACATTCCCCTGCCCCTCATCCAGTTGTAGTCCTCTGCAGAAACCCTATAGCATCTGGGCTCCATATTAATTCAGAGGGAAGGAAGAAGCCACTCTTCATGGCATAGAATTTCCTACTCTAGACTGAGTGGGTCCAGGCTGAGGTTGCTACTTCACAACCACAGAGGAAGCAACAAATAGTAGCAAAACTCCTTCCCAGGGCAGCTGTGTGGAAGCACTGGGACTCCAAGAAAGCCCTAAAATCAACCGTGAATCTTGGGACACCCAGTGGATTAGGGAGCCAACCCCCTTACCCATCCCATGTAGAGGGCAACTTTGACCTTTGATGGAATGTGGAAGAAACTCATGGAATTAGCTGCCTCGTGAGTTTTTTCCTTACATAAGGAACTTTGATGGCCTTTGTATCAGGCCCTAAATCAGTGACAGGGCTACAAATGAAACGAGAGAGCTGAAAACAGGAAATAAAATCAGCAATGACTTTTTGACCATGAGATCTTCATCAGGAATATGCTCTGATGGGAAATTAATTCTTTCTGGAGACGACCTTGAGATTAAACTGTCAATGCTGACTTCATTTCAACTGTTCTTCTAGTGTATTTAAGTTCATACTTACAGACACATGAGAACATATTAGAAGCTGAGCTACAAACATAGAAATTCATAGTGAGGAGGGAATTGTGCCATATTTTCTCTAATGCCCACTTTCCACCTCTAAGTACATTTAAGTCTTTTATTAACTGAGGATCTGAGAGAGTAAATGACTCACTTTGGGCTATGTAAGCCTTCTGCCAGGTGGAGACAGCAGTGACAAGGGCCTGGTTCAATATCTAGGGATTCCTTTTTAGCAATACAACACAGAACTGGCTCGAGTACCCACCCAGTTATCTGGGGAAATTACACACCACCCCTGGCTGCCTCTAACTGGCAATACTTCCCCTCTCGCAAGCACGGAATCTGTGTGTAGAAAATAAATTGTTAATAAAAAGGGGAACGTAAACCAGCATTAATGTGGGAAAACACCGCAAGCATGATTCAGAAGCATCTGACCATGAGCTGAACACCCACCCCACAGTATGTTGGGCAGTGTCCTTTGCCTCAGGTTCTCATCTTGTGATGAGAAAGTCCAACAAATGAAAGTTCCAGGGAATGTTGCTCCCTATTTCAGTCTTGGGTTACTTAGTAAGCTACTTCTATTCCTCAGGCAGCACGCCGAGTATATTAGAAATCTTTAATTTCTAATAAAAATTTCAGTGGAAACTTTCACTACAGAAAGTGGAATTTCTAACGATTTAGAGACAATCTTTTAGTCAAATGGACACACAAGCTATGTATCTAGAACAAGGGAGCGAGAGACAAATGGATCAGGTTTTTCCCACTAATGTTGTCATATTGACCAATGCTGCTAATGGTAATAGACTCCCTTAAGTATCATAAGAAGATCCACTCAAGGTGGCTTGTTCTTGGAGTCACCAAGACACTCTGGGTCCTTTCCTAATAAGTTGAAAAGATTAGTCTAAGTAGACAGGACAGAGAGAAGGTGGGGAAAACGAGGTTCAGAGAAGAGTGACATTCCCAAGATCATGCAGCAAGCCCTGTGCAGTATTTTGTATAAGTGATTTACACTAATAAAGTTGCTAAAATATGTTAAGGCACATGAAACAAGTCAGCAGGCTTGGAAGCTGAAGAAAGTGGACAAACAACTCCATGAGCGCCCAGTGTGATGCTGTGGCAAAAAGGGCTATTGTGATCCTTGAATGAATTAACAGGGAGGAGTGAGTTGGAGTCAGAAAGTGATTTTACATCTCTATATGGCCTTGGTGAGACTGATACTAGAATAGCGTTCAGCTATGGTGTCCACATTTTAAGAAGGATGTGGAAAAATTGGAGAGGGGCAGAAAAGATCCGCAAAGTAATTAGAGGGCTAAAAAAATGCCTTACCGTGAGAGAGATAAAGAGCTGGCTGTTTAGCTTCTATAACGAAGACTGAAAGTGACTCATTTACAGTGTTTGAGTAACTTCATGGGGGGACAGGGGGGGAAATACCAGGTACTAAAGGGCTCTCTCATCTAGTGGAAAAAGTTATAATAAGGACCAACTGCTGGAAGCTGAAGCCAAATTCAAACCGGAAATGAGGCTGCTGCTGCTTTTTTTTTTTTTTTTTTTTTTTTTTTACAGTAAGGGTGATTAACTATTGGAAAAAACTACCCAGGGAAGTGGTGGATTCCCCAGCTCTTAATATTTTCAAATTAAGATGGGATGCTTTTTTGGAAGATATGCTTTAGCCAAGAACAAGCTATTGGGCCCAGTACAGGGAGAGATTAATGGCCTGTGACATGCCGGTCAGACTACCCTAGCAAAAGCAGCAGCAGCAACAGCTTGTCTACTGCTTGCTTCTTTCATTTGAAGCAGTTTGCTGTGACTGATCTTCCTAGTTAACATATAAGGGATGCAAATTAGTCACCCCCAGGAGCAACATAACTTATGCCGACTTAAGTGCTAATGCGGACAGCACTATGGTGGCAGGAGAGCTTCTCCCATCAACACAGCTACCGCCGCTCGCAGGGCTGGCGTAATGAAGCCAATGGGAGACTCGTTAAGCTGTTGGCTTAGAGCGGCTGCATTAGAGAGCTTACAGCAGCATAGCTGCATTGGTGCAGCTGCGCCACTGTAAGCTCTCTAGTGTAGTTGTAGTCTTAGGTCTTTGGGGAATCCCACCTGTGTGTTTAAGATGTTTATCAGCTGATCACCCTGTTGAAAGGACACAACTTACAAGAAAGAATCCAGTAATCAACCACTGAAAGGGGCACTGTTCCATGGTGTGTTACATAATGTATTTTCATATAATGCCTTTTGTCCTCAAGGATCCTAGAGTACTTCAAAAACTATTACCACAGTGACCCTCAGAGGTGAACGCTGTCAACCATGCAGTGCCACGCACACTAGTGGGAAAGGAGAAACTTTAGCTAAGGACTCCGAGATAAATATTTACTCCTACAACAAGTGCCATGGAAACCCTTCCTGGAAAACCACAAAGAGCTATGAATAAGGCTTTGGAAAGGTCCATGGGTGCTGCACCAGGAGACATAGGCGGTGGATGAACCCCCCTTCAGGGAGGCTAGCCCCCCTGGCCCCACCCTTTCTGCTAAAGGCCCTTCCCCCCCGTGGCCGGAGGAGCCCTGGGCCTACAAGAGCTCTGAGCCCCTGACCACTCTCCCACGGCTGGAGAAGCCCAGTCGCTGAATGGAAAACATGTTGCGCCTCCCCTCCCAAGATCCCGAGCTGCCCAGAGGAAAAGCAAAATCTCTTCCTGAAGAACCTGAGCTTTTTATATACGCCGTGCAGGTTCTGGGGCAGCTGAGGAGTATCTGCTACTCAGTTTCCTGGGTTCAACATCTCTGGAGTCCAGGGAGATGACTGACAAACCCAGGAAGCTGAATAGCCATCGCAGATACCACCTCCTCAGCCAGCCCAGAATCTGCATGGCACATGATAATAAGCAAAAACTTCCTCTGGCAGCTTATATGGATATGGACCAAGGGCAGCTATCTGGGCTAGCTACTGTTGCATTTCCAACTTTCGGAATTACATTTATCTTTGGCCTGTCTTGTACAAAGCCAGGGCCCAGAAACAACTGATATGCACCCATATGCTGTACAGGCACTGCTCTGAAGCTATTATCTTCCTCTCCTTCTCAGATTTTTTCCCTCTCTGAAGTCTCTAGTTGTTATGGTTGTAAGGAAAAAACTAAACAGTGTGAACTGTGTGTAACCAGTGCAGAGAGTCTGGAACAACAGGTCTGAGAGGTGCTAAAAGCAGAGACTTCATACTGTGTCGATGAGATAAAATGAAAAGCAAAAACATTAGTTTCTGCAGGAAAACTATGGAATCCTCAAATCAGCTAAAGCTGACAACAGTCTTTTTGATACTGCCTTTAACTTGATGGGACAGAATAAGGCAAGATCTCTGGGATACAGGCCCACTCTGTCAAATGAAGCCTGGACTGGGCTGGAATGAGCCTGCAGACAGGATAGAAGGAGCTGATAGTTGCTATCAGTTGGCTTCCTGACTTGGTAGGATAATCAAGGATACAGGTGTTGGGGGAGGGCAAAATTTCACCTGTGCATAGGATGCGATATGTAGAATGTATGTTTTAGGTGCTGGAACATGTGAAAAGATGCCTGCTTGTCTGGTCAGGGAGGGAGAACAGCCAGGTGAAAAGCTGAGCCAGCAACCTGATCAGGTAAACAGCTTGGTCAGCAGTCCAATCTAGTAAACTACTTATTAGCAAACTAATCTTAGTGTTAGGCAGGAAAATGTTTATACAATTGTCAAGGCTGATTCCCCACTCTGGCACTTTGAGTGCAGAAGGTGGGGGCCCGCAAGGATTCTAAAAATTAATACTGCCCCTCCAGGCTTGTATTAAATTCCCAAGGTCACAACTTCTCTCTGACCTTGGATGGGTAGATTCTGCCACCACTCAAGTGCAAAAAGCCCCTTGAGAACCCAGGAAGGCGCACTTGGGAATTCCTTCCTGTGGGGTACACTCAAGCTATTTCACCCCCCATCCGGGGAAGAGCTGAGAAAGAAAACAAAAGAAATCAGCTGTTGCCACCAGCTAATTAAACAACACATGCACAAACCTCTTAGGACACAAAAATCCAATCCTGTTCTTAAAACAGGTAAATGTTATTAAAAACAAAAAGAAACAAAATACATCTAGAAATTCAGGCTATTGCTAGCTTTAAGAAAAAAACACTTACAAGGATTAAGCAGCAAGACTAACATTCTTGAGGTCCAGCTTAAAGGTTACAAGCAAAACAAAAGCATTTGGGGTGAGCACAGAGGAGTCCACAGGCCATAAAGAAATGAAAAGAAAGGTTTAATAGGTTTAGCTCTACAGGATAAAAATGCTTATTTGGCATTTGGAAATCATCCAAAAAGTAAAGGCTGAGAACATGTTTTTCCATTCACCAATAATGCCATCGGGGACAGAACTATTAACTTGTGATGAGATGACATCCCTTATAGCGATATGCAACAAGTGAATGAGCACAAAAGTATCCTGCTCTGTATCCATGTGAAACGTCTCCTTCCTTCATGTGTATAATGTCTGAGTGTAATCATTTGAATAATACCTTTGCCTTAGCAGCAATAGCCAGATTTGCAACACAGCAGTGTGCAAGCTAAAAATGAACAACCATAGATTCATCACAAAATTGAATGATTCAAGGGGAGCAAATGTAACCTTTTGGTGAGCTAGAGTTTACTTCGTTGCCCTTCTCCAGTGCCCCAAAAGCTTAGGTTGAGTTCACCTAAGTCTTAGGCTCTAACTACACTACAGAGTTAAGTCAACTTAAGTTCTGTCAATGATCAGAAATTGCTGTAATTACATTGCTTGTGCATGTTCACATAACGCTCCTTGTGTCGGTGGAGTGTGTCCACAATTGGTGCTCTAACATCGACAGAGAGAGCCATGCACTGTGGGTAGCTATCCCATTGTGCAAATTACTACCTTCTGCCACTAGGAGTTCTGCGAATGGATCACAGTGCATCATGGGGGCAGGCTCACCATCCCATGATGCAGTTTTTTCCCCTCCCATCATTCCATCGGCTTCCGACTACGTTTCATGCCGTTTTTCAACTGCCATTGTAAACGATGCACCCATCTCTGTCTGAAAGCATGGATTCAGCACTGCTCTCCAGTCCTGTGATGACCGTTATGAACACAATGTGGCTGATCCTGCAGTATTTTATGCACTGCAAATCTGAAAATGAATCTGTGGTGCCTGCCCTCCTGAGTGCCATGGAAATAAATAATTCAAGATTCTTCTGGCATTTACGGAGCAGTTGCACATAGTGGACCATTGCTATTGGGCTCAGGAAACAAGTACTGAGTGGTGGGATTGCATTGTGATGCAGGTATGGGGTGACGAGCAGTGGCTGCAGAACTTTCAGATGCACAAAGCCACCTTCCTGGAAGCTCATCCCGGAAGGCGGAGCTCATCCCGGCACTGCGGTGCAAGGACACTAAAATGAGAGTTGCCCTGTTGATGGAAAAGCGAGTGGTGATCGCTGTGTGGAAGCTGGCAACTCCAGACTGCTACCAGTCAGTCACGAAACAGTTTGCTGTGACTTTCTCTACATCATCACGTTGGGATACGTGCTGCAGTGCCTCTGTTTAACCCAGGAACATTTAGCGCTAGGGGCAGAATTGGTGGGCAAAGTGACAGAGGCCGAGGACCCAACTAGCGTTTCAGATGAAATCATCAAACCGACAGATAAATGTTTAATGCGAAATGTTGAACGTCTTCTTCGTTCAGCAAATTACAAAATCTTGCTAAGAAAAAACACTAAAAGTTAGAGCGTGCTCTGGGAACAAAACAGGGTGTGTTGTAAAATAAAATAATAGTTGAAAATAACTGTGTGAAGTGTGTGTGACAGCGTACCCCATAAGGCTTTATGGGGGGACGTTTATAAATGTATGTATGATATAACTGGCTGTATGCTTGCTTGATTTCTAAGTAAGCTCTGTGAGGCATTTGGTCAGCTTCTTTAGGAAGGAATTCACCAGGTTAAGTACCTGATCAGGAAACACTTGGGGAACAATGCATCTTGGAATGCTCCAATCCACATGAGAAGTCTTCCTGGAGACATGCAAGATGCCATGTGGACAATGGCGTCGGCCTGCAAAGACTGAGTCATGCAGGGGCATGTGACTTGCCCAGGTGACTCCAAAACTCCATCTTGGAGCTGGACTTTGCAGAGGAGGG
>NC_048300.1:182058205-182086549 GCF_013100865.1 Trachemys scripta elegans | reverse complement strand
AAGTGGGCTGTAGTCCACGAAAGCTTATGCTCTAATAAAGGGCTGTAGTCCACGAAAGCTTATGCTCTAATAAATTTGTTAGTCTCTAAGGTGCCACAAGTACTCCTGTTCTTAATTTTTTCTTGTGTTTTTTGTATATATCCAAACTTTAAAAAGCAATCTTTTTTATTTTTTTGTTAATTTTTTTTTTTTTATTAAAACACATATGTAAACTCCTCTCAATTGCCAGTTTTCCTATTCTTACCCAGTTGGTGTTTTGGTACTTTAAAAACACTATTTTTAAAAGGATAGGCTAGTATCTTAAGTCTTTTTAGTTCACTAAATTTCTACAAAATATCTCTGAGAGTGGCCTTGTTTTGTTACAGCTCAGTCAATACTGCTTTTTCATGTTAAACTTTAAAAAAAATCAAACATAATGTTTCAAATAGGACTCACTGCATACAGAATATCCTTAAAAAAGGTCACGTTATGTTACATCTCAGTCAGTGCTCTATTTACATGTTAAATGTTAAAAAAACCTTTATATAATGAAACACTGCATGTTTAGCAAGTGTTAAAAGTACGAGGAAAAAGTCGAGGGGTGGGGTGTTTTTCAGCTAGGCTCTCTCTGACCTTCATGCAGTCACAAAGCGATGATGTTTGTCTTTTACAATCAGTAAATGGAATAAAATACTTGTTATAACTTTCACAAAGTATCTTTCAATGCAATCTCACCATTTGTTAAAACCTGAACAGCATTTAAAAAATTAGGAAAGAAGTCTGTGTAAAAAAATCAAGCAAACTGAAGGGGTGACCCCTACACCTAGAGCCAGTGGCATAGCCAGGTCCTAAGTGCAGGGGGAGCAAACCTAAAAAAGGCGCCCCCCCCCCTTGGCTCCTCCTCTGGCCACGCCCCCTTGGCTCCTCCTCCGGCCACTCAGCTCCCCCTCCACTGGCTCCTCCGGCCGTGCCGTGCCCCCCCCCTCGGAGGGGCTCGGTCCGGGGGAAGGGGGCCAGGGGTGGGCTGGCGGCAAGGGCTAGCTGGGGCTGCCAGCTCTCCCCGGCGGAGCAGCAGGCACAGCCTTCAGGGAGGCCGGAGAGCTCCTCATGGCAGAGGTGGGGGGAAAGCCGCATGGCTCCGCCCCCGTTCCGGGAACCGGGGCCGCCGCTTTGGGGCCCGAGCCAGGCCCGAGCCGCTGGGGCCGGGGGTGCTCGGCCAGGGCTGGGACCAGGGCCGGCACACTCGGCCGGAACCGGGGCCCCGGGGCCCGCGCCCCGGGGCCGGAGCCGAGCTGGGCTGGAGCCGCCAGGGCTGGGAGCAGGCCGACGCGCTCGGCCGGAGCCACCAGGGCCGGGAGCGGGCAGGGGCCGCTGGGGCCGGCCGGAGCCGCTTGGCCGGCCTGCCCCTGCTTGTTTTCAGACTTCCTGCGAACATGTGATTCGTGGGAAGCAGGGGAGAGGGAGGAGCAGGGGGCGGAGCGTTCAGGGGAGGGGAGGAGTGGGAAGTGAGCTAGGGGAGGGGTGGAGAGCTGCGGGGCCCTTTTAGGCGCCGCTTTTGAAAAATGTGATGAGGGGAAGCGGCTGCTTCCCGTGCACCCCACTAGTTACGCTAGTGCCTAGAGCATTGCTAAGGCAGACTACAGTGCATAGATCACTGGCTAGCCTAATTAGTCTTATATGTTTTTAAAATGTAGAGATAGCCACATCTCCAGCCTGTGATGTATTATTTTAATAAAATCTATGGACACAAAACAAACACAGGAGCTTGTACCTGTGTCTCAGAACTCGGGTTGCAAACATTTAAAAACAAAGACATTCTGATAATGCAACAGAAAAATTCATATTTAAATCTAAAAGTCCTAAGAAAATGAAAGCTTAATATAACTTTCACATGGATTTGTTAAAAAGTGGGGAGGAAAATAAACTTCTCTCTGATCCACTGGATTACAGAATAAGGGGAATATAAACTGGCTGTTACTAAGGTTCTGTGGTTTTCACACTGGGGTGTGTCTGCATGCTCATTTTTGTTTTTAATTGAAACACACATGTAAAAATGTTTTTAAAAAGAGCTCTGTCTTCATATAGGATTGTCTTTTAAAGTGTTTATTCCTTTAAAAAAACTTAATATAACTTTCACTTGTATTTGTTAAAAAGTGGGGGAAGAAGCAGCCTTCTTATCTCTGATCCACTGACTCACAGATGCTGTTTTTGCTAACAGTGGCTTTGCTGCAACTTCAAATTGTTCTCACTAAAAATGACCAATGTTAGTCTAAAACATTGGGGGAGGGGAGACTTTTAAAAACTATTTGTTACTAAGGGCTTATGGTTTTAATCGTTATTAAAGCACCTATGTAAAAGTACCACATGGTGGGAAAAATGCTTGGGGTCTGTTTTTTTAGATAAGAATGGGGGTGTGTGTGGAAGATGCTCTCTCCCCTCCACTCAATATGATTGGTCGGATCCAAAGGTGGGGATAACTAGCATGAGAGGCTATGAGCCTTGGAAGCTCTCTCTTTCCCCAGGAACAGCCGCAAGAGTAAGATCTCTCTGTCTCTGACTCATCCATGTGCTGTCTATCTTTGCCCTTTGCAAAGGGGCTCTCTTTTCCCTTTTTTTGCCTTGTTCTCACTTTTAACCTATCTTTACATGTTTCTCTTTTATTTAACTCTTTTTAAATGCTCTTTTCTTAACCTACCCTTATATTTAATATTTTAAATGCTTCTTTATTAACCAACATTTATATTTTTAACATGTGCTTACTAAAATTAAATTTAAACAGTCTCTGCTTTATAAAATTCCCTTTTTTGCCATGCGTTCTTTTTTAACCTACTCTTATATTTAATACACCTTTTAAATTTATCTTTATTAATTTTTTATTCTTTAATAACATGCCAAACTAGTCCTTTAAAACACCTCTCCTTTCTCTTTTCTTTAATAACTTGCCTCTATTCTTTCAAACTAACCCTTTAAAAACAAAAATCTTTATTTTTCTTTAAGTTCTCACTCTATTCTTTCAGCCTTTCTCTCTCAACAATCAACCAAATGTATCAAAGCACAAGCACACAACATTCCCCTTATTCAAACATAAAGATTAATAAAAGCATAATTTTCAAAATGTCCGACAGCACCAAACCTCCACACCAACGGAAATGGGAATGGAGGGCGGGACATAAGCCCTAGAGGCAGGGTGAAAACCTGTCAAAAATACATGGTGATGAATACTATTGAGGTATATACTACTTCCAGGAAAGTTTCCTAGAGAGCTCTATGGAGGATTCCCCAGAGATCCAAGTGTGCATTCACAAACTTTTCCACAGGGCCCCCACTGTGTAGCTCCCACTTTTACCATGTAACAAAATAAAGGACACCTCTACTTCATGTCACCATGCAGTATCAAATTTCCACTCTCCTGCTTCTGGTGCACTAGAGCCAGAGTACTGGGTCTGGCTAAACTCCTCCAGAATCAAAAAGAGGTGCTGGCTCTCTATACCACTGGATGACACTGTCACCTGTGCCACATCCTCCTCCAGCTCCACTTTCTTGTCCACCATTTTGTCCTCGCAGTTGATTCCACGGCTGCTGCCTCCAGTTCCCTGAAGTATCCACAAGGCTTTTGGCCGTGGAGGTGGAGTTGCTGCCAAGAATGGTATGCAGCTTCTTGTAAAAGTGGCATGTCTTCAGTGCTGCACCAGGGCAATGGTTAGCCTCCCTTGCCTTCTGGTACACCTGTTTCCTTGATCTCAGCACAGCACTGCTGCATGTCTCTTTTGTCCCCCTTCTCCTCCATACCACAAGCAATCTGCTGGTAGGTATCAAAGTTCCTACAGGTGGATTGGAGCTGCAACTGCACAGCCTGCTCTCCCCACAGCCCCAGCAGATCCAACAGCTTCAGTGTACTCCAGGTGGGAGCACATTTGCTGCAGAAAGCTGGCATAGTCAGCTGGGAAGAGTCTATGTGAACTCTCAATGCCAACAAACAGGAAGTGGAATTTCAAAATGGAATTTCAGAGCTTTAGAGGGGGAGGGACACATATCTGTGTACCTGGCTGTAGGGCAGCAGAGTTGAAACTGCTGTCCAGACCAGTCATGATGGGCATTGTGGGACACTAACTGGAGGCCACTTAGGGCAACATAAGCAAGCACAGTGTCTACACTGATACTGCATTGCTCTAACTTCATAACAAAAAGCTCTCTGCCTCACGTCAAGGTGATTTTATTATGTTGGTGTCGCAGGAGAGTTATATTGGTGGGAGAAGCATTGCAGTGTGTATACCTCCACTTTAAAGTTGACTTTTGTCGACAAAACTGCGTAGTGGAGACAAGGCCTTTAGAGTCTTTGATCACCAAAACGATACAGTCTGCTGAGCCAAAAGCAACATCTTACCTCCGCTTGCTTGTAGAAATCTTCAGTTGGAATCCATGCAGACTCTTCCTCTTCCTCTGCTGAAATCACTGTTAGCTAGTCAGCTAACTGATTAACCAACCACCTAGTTAAGTATATCAATTTTTTTAAACCACAAAACAGAAAATAGTAAAATATATGACTTTTTCCCCCATTATCACATTTAAAGAAAAGTTGGTGAATCATACTTCTTCTTATCATATGCACAACATATGCTTAGCATATGCACGTGACCCAGATTCATCACCAAATTTAGTCCACTGGTTGGATCATTAGCTTCCCCGGCCCAGTCCGGGTACCGACAGGGACAATCTAACTAAAACAGTTTGGCTAAAATCAAGCAACACTCAAAGTATACAATTAAAATAAAAGACATTATTTTTCCCTTTTATAATTAGCACTGCCACAGGCTGCCCTGTGGGAGGGTTAACAATATCACTAACCTGCTGCAAAATGCTTCAGAGTTCTGGAAAACAGCCTGCTTTTCTGCTCCTGGGCTCAGCTTCTCCCAACTCAGGCATGGCACCTGGCCTTTTGTAAAGCAGCTGGCTGCTTGCCCTCCATGGAGTCTGAGTTCAGTTACAGAAAACCTATTTAGCATACCCAAAATGACCACAGCCAATTCCAGAAATTTCTGGATGTGGAGCGCTAATTGTGCATCTGCCTAGCAACAATGATCTAGACATAGTTCATTCCTACCCACCTCCCCATAGGCAGTACTGGGTTTACAATGCCACTAGTGGCAGGACCTGGGCACAGGGAATCAGGGAGTGTTGGGCAGGGGGGCTGTGTGGTGTGGCGCAGACCCACCCCTGGGGGAAAGGGGCATGCTGGCAGCACAGGGCTGGTCGGGCCAGTGTATGTCTGGCAACTGGGGAGAGTACTAAGGCTCCCACATTCTGACCAGTGTAGTTAAACAAATCTGTGGACTTTTCATCGGTCCATCAGGTTGCTCCCTTATTTTCACTCCCATTGATTTCAGTGAGCTTTGGGTCAGGCCCTAAATCAGCCATATTCCATTTTAAGCCCTATTTTGTATTTTCCCTCACGGATGAGGGTTCATTTGGAGCTCAGTCCGGCTTCCATTGGTAGTTCTGTCAATAGTAGTTTTGCCATCCAGTAGGACCAGGATTGGGCCCCTGGAGCTGAAGATTCTTGCAATTAGTCTCTGGCCAGAGGAGAAGATTCTAGGAAAGCTGAAAGAAAGCTGGCTAAGTAATTTAGAGACAGTTTTAATTCTCCTCACTTACACCTGTTTGACACCAGTGTGGTGTTAAGTTAATCAGTTTCCATATATTCCTGATTCACACCAGCCTGAGTGGAGAATCAGGCCCTGCAATTTTAATAGTAGTGTCTGTTGCAAACATTCTCAGAAGTATTTGTTCTTTTGGATAATGAAAGGAAAGCTTGTGCCTTTTCCCACCTTACCTAGGCTTTCAGAGCAGCTATGTTGTTAATCAAACCTGCCTTTCTTGCTTCAGCTCAGTATCTCTAAGCTAGTCTATCAAGCCAGAGAAGGAGATTTAAAAGTGCTAAGTAATTACAAACAGGTTTGTTTCCTGTGTCAGTCTGAAAGTTTCCTGATTACTTCTCTGCCACATTTTTTTCCCTATCCCTTAATTAGTTACTGTTAGCTACACTCTGTCTAGCAAGCTGTATCAGGGGTACAAATACTCAGTATCTTAATACTGTAAAAATTCCATTGGCTTCAATAGGTGCCTCGTTGAGTCAATAGTTAGTAGAGCTGGTCAAAAAATCCAATTTTATTTCTGCAAAAATATTGAACAAAACCATTTTGCTTCACATTTTGTGCTGAGATTTTTGATTTTCAAAAGCCAACACAAAATGAAAATTTCAGTTTGAAACAATTGCAATTTTTCCTTTATTTTACCAAAACATGAATATTTCAATGTGAAAGAAAACAAAATTTTAATTTTTGTTTCATTTTGAATATTTGTATTAAAAAAAAAAACAAAAATGTTGTCAAAAATCAAACAGTTGTATGAAACATTTCAATTTCACTGAAGTTGCATTAAAAACAATTTAGCAAAAAAAAATTCAGAAAGCTCTAGTAACTAATTCTGAATATATACACAGTCATGTTCAAACACTTCTTGATTATTAGGTATGGAAGGTTGCCCCATATTTTACTGGAAAGATAATGATATTAGATTTGCATGAAGCCTGAGCTACTACTTATGGATTCTTGAATTTCATCTACAAACTTTACTGGCCAGCAATAAGCTCCTCCTAGACTCTTAGGAGTTGGAAGGTTTATGCCATAATTCAAAAGGTCATTTCCTCCAAATTTGTCAAAAGGTTTCAAATGTCACATATAAGATCAATGATAATTTGTGTGTATTTAATAGACCAGTTCTTGAAACTGAAACCTCCACTGTTAAATAACTAACAAGTACAGCCCCAATCCAGCAATGCATGTAAACAGGTGCTTATCTTTGTCAATGAGATTATTCACATGCTTAAAATGTAACATGTGATTAAGTGCTGTGGTGGATTGGGGCCTAGTTTAGTAAAGTTATAAACTGATGAGAGCTTAATTCTTCAGAATCAGAGCACCAGGGCTCTCTATGGTGAACAGGCTCACAGGCTTCCTGTTGGGGAAAAAAAATCAGAGAACGCAGCAGAACAGCAACTTCTCAGACCAATAAGGACTCAGCAATAGTGGTCCCTAAAATGACCTTTTCAGCCTGTGTATTACTAGCAAAAGCAGCCAAGTCTGGAGAGGCTGAAACAAATTATATTTATAATTTAAGGCATTGACTGTATGTCATTCATGGGGAAGGAGAAAAGAAACATATCTCCATTTTACAACTAGAGAAATTAAAATGAACATAAGCGCCCAAAAGTTAGGCACCTAACTTTATCGATTTACTTCAATGGGAACACAACACCTCTGACAATCAGGTTGTTTTTATTTAGGTGCCTACTCATGGATTTAGGTGTCTAACTGACCTACGTTCCCTCAGGAAGTCACAGGTTGGTATAAAACCAGACACTGGCAGGAGTCAATGGATATTGATCCCAGCCAAGCACAGACTGGCGCCAGGAAATAAAGATCATTCTCCTACTGCACTCCTGTTTGTCCGACCTTTATTACAACCTTGTCTTTTCATACCACTCTTTATATAAATCATCTTATGTAATACTTATTTCGCAGTAGTGCGTTAGTTACTGTACAAACACATAGGGAGCCATGGTTGCTGCCACAAAGAGCTTACAATATTGTTCATTTCCTCCCTTGCTCGTTTCCAGAAACATGCTGTGCCATTCAGAATAGTCCAGTTAAGGAAAGACATTTATTTTCTTTTTAGGCTGCCCTTCATCCATAGAGCAACTCCATTGGAATCAAAAAGAGTTTTGCCAGAGCCATTTGGGCCCTAAGCTTGCAAAGAGTGATGCACGTGCTTAACTTCACTCACTGTGAGTAGTACCACTGGAACCAATGGAAGAATTAGCACTATGTAAAGTTATGTAACGCGTAATTCTTGGCAGGACAGGATCCTTGGGTTGCATTGTGACGGGTTGTATCACAGAAACCCTCTTGGGAGCTGCCACTGATGTACCAAGACTACTTCTACCCCTGCTTTCCCTGCCAGCTCAGGACTCCAGCACCCTGTCTTGCTGAGCCAGACACACCCGTCTGCTCCAACAAAGACCCAGGGTCTGAATTACTTACCCCAAATCTGCAGGTTTACCTGAAAGCAGCTAACAGAAGTGTTCCTGTTTTTAACACTCAGATGCCCAACTCCCAATGGGGTCTAAACCCAAATAAATCTGTTTTACCCTGTATAAAGCTTATACAGGGTAAACTCATAAATTGTTCGCCCTCTATAACACTGATAGAGAGGTATGCACAGTTGTTTGCTCCCCCAGGTATTAATACATACTCTGAGTTAACTAATAAGTAAAAAGTGATTTTATTAAATACAGAAAGTAGGATTTAAGTGATTCCAACTAGTAACAAATAGAACAAAGTAAGTCACCAAGCAAAATAAAATAAAATGCGCAAATCTATGTCTAATCAAACTGCATACAGATAAGATCCTCACCAGTTCCAGAATGCTCCCTTTTACAGGCTAATCTCCTTTTAGCCTGGGTCCAGCAATCACTCACACCCCTTGCAGTCACTGCCCTTTGTTCCAGTTTCTTCCAAGTCTCCTGGGGGGTGGAGATGCTCTCTCTTTTGAGTGATTGCTGGACCCAGGCTAAGACCAGATGGAGGGGTCTCCCAGGGGTTTAAATAGATTTTCTTTTGTGGGTGAAGACCCCCTCCTCACTCCTATGCAAAGTCCAGCTCCAAGATGGAGTTCTGGAGTCACCTGGGCAAGTCACATGTCCATGCATGACTCAGAGTCTTTACAGGCAGAAGCCATTGTCCACATGATATCTTGTATATCTCCAGGAAGGCTTCTTATGTGGATCGGAGCATTCCAAGATGCATTGTTCCCCAAGTGCTTCCTGATCGGGTACTTAACATGGCAAATTCCTTCCTAAAAAAGCTGACCAAATGCCTCACAAAGCTTACTTAGAAATCAAGCAAGTATACAGCCAATATTCTTAACCTCAAGTACAAAATGATATGTGTGTACAAATAGGATGAATAGATATAGTAGACCATAACCTTTACAGATATGTTACATGGCACAGGCAGCACAAAACAGATTCCAGTTATGTCATATTCCCATAAAACATTATGGAGTACAGCGTCACATGCATTTCTCAACTAGTTGGCTATATTAGGTTTCCTGGGAACCTTTGTGTTGATTCACATTAAAAATAACCCATCATGGAGAGCTTCAGCGGGTGGAGCTTTGTTTCTTACTAGTTGAAAGGCTGGATTGGCTTTTGGTAGAAGCAGGGCTTTTTGTTTTTCCCTTTATGTAAAAACCTTTTATTCAGCTTTGCATCAGCTACAATTTAGCCCCCCTAACACCTGTGAATATAGACTTTAGGAAGGGGCACTACTGGTGCAAGTCTTTTCGTTGCTGTCTGACGAGGCTGGCTCATACTGCTAACATACAGAGTTGTGTTGTAGGGATGTGATGTAACATACATTATTTCAACCTGTTTTGTGTGGCTAAAGCCTCTGGTCCATGCTGCAGAAGCCTGATCGAGGCAAACTTCTCAAGCTGCCTGTGAGTGTTTCTCTGCATTTACTGCCCACTTGTTCCTGTCCTGGTGAGTACAGCACGTTTCTGCTTGGCTGTGGGACTTGTTACTTCCTTCTCTCCAGGCCATAACACAGCAGGGATGGTGTGGGAGAGGCCTGGGGAAGGTACTCTTCAGTGGCCATATTGGTGTTTTTCTGTTAGTATATTATTCTATACGAAGAATATTTGAAAATAGGTCTTTATTTCTGGTGAATATTAATTCCATCTCTAAGCTTTGTAAAGGCTCCAAGAAGCTTGGTGTAAGCACTTTGTTAACTGAGAGAACATCTATGTTAGAAGCAACACAAAATAAGGGGGACAATGTGGAATGAAACAGAGCAATATGAAGCAAGTGAGAAAATCTGTTTGCATTCTATAAACCAGTGTTTCTCAACCAGGGGTCCAGGACCCCAAGCAGGTTTCAGGGATGCCTCCAAGTGGGGCCAGAGTTAGACTTGTTTGGGGCCCAGGACAGAAAGCCGAAGCCCCACCGCATGGGGTTGACGCCCAAGGCCCTGAGCCCCCCCACCTGGGACTGAAGCCAAAGCCTGAGCAATTTAGCTTTGCTGGGGCCCTCGGGCCCCAGCAATTGCCCTGCTTGCTACCCCCTAACGCCAGCCCTGGCTTTTATCTGCAGAAAACCAGTGGTGGCACAGGTGAGCTGTGGAGTTTTTATATTATGTTGAGAGGGGCCTCTGAAAGAAAAAGGTTGAGAACCCCTGCTATAGACACCAGTGGAGTTAAACCTGGGATCAGTGTGATTCAGTGTTTTGAGGTGGGAGGTGATTTAGTAAGAATCACACAAATAATTCCTTGGCGTGGCTATTGTATTCTGACATTATCAGGAAGGCTGCGGTGGGAGTAGCACAGAGCTTCTTCCTTGCTTCTAAGGCTAAGCTTTACCCCTGCAGCATTTTATTGTAGACACTACAGGACCGAAGGGGGTCTCCCGTCGTAGTAAATCCACCTCCTCGAGAAGTGGCAGCTACGTCGAAGGAAGAATTCTTCCATCGAGTGAGGACTGTCTACACTGGGACTTAGGTCGATTTAACTATGACGCTCAGGGGTGTGGATTTTGCACACCTCTGAGTGATGTAGCTGAGTTGATCTAATTTTCTAGTGTAGACCAGCTCTCAGACTAGAGTTTCTCAAGCTATGGGCAGTGGATCATGAAGAGGTAGCTGGTCCCATGATGCTAATCCACTTTATCTCCACCTGGGAAGGCACATAAAAAGCAGCTAAAAATACATAAGATACTTTTAGGACATTACTTCTCTTTGTAAAAGTAACAACCCACCATGGGTTATCAACAGGGTTCAAACCTAAGACCTTCATCACCAGTGCAGAGACCTGCATTGCTTGAGCTAAAGGAGTAATGCCATTAGCTATTAGCAGTAATAGGCTGTTAACTTCTCTGCCCTGGAGAGGAACGCAACACACATTTTACATCCATATGCAATTGTTGTAACTGCCACAGAGATGTTATTCAGTTGTGAATTATAGCAAAAGTGGTCTCTATACAGCTGTGTTTGGGAGGGGAGCTACGTGCAGGAGACATTCTATATTATGATGTGGTCTGCACTAACGAAAAATTTGAGAAGTACTGTTCTAGACAAAACTGTATAATTATTTTTAAAAAACATATCACAGTGCATTTAATTCTAGAATACACATTGTAGATTAAATTAATCCCTGCTGCATGTAACTCCACTGATCTGAATTAAATTACATCAGGGACTGAGTTGATCACTTGATTCTTTCTGTGATTCCTATCCCTAGTCATAAAATATGCCCTA
The DNA here is from genome assembly GCF_013100865.1 of Trachemys scripta elegans. Taxonomy (NCBI): domain Eukaryota; kingdom Metazoa; phylum Chordata; order Testudines; family Emydidae; genus Trachemys; species Trachemys scripta. Next base: position 182,075,201 of record NC_048300.1, on the reverse strand, counting down.
TACAGTGCAGAGCCTATAAATCTGACATTTTGACTTTCAGTGGGGTCATTTAATCAGTGCTCTTCCTCCACATGAATCCACATTTTGAAACACATTAGTCACAATTACCCCATTATATCTTGCTCTCTCACCATATGGGCTTCTACATACAGACCTGACACACAATACACAGGGTGTGCCCTGCAGAACATCCCTCTCCGCGTTGGACCCATTTGCAGCAACATAAACCAGCATGTCTAACCTAAACTGCTGCACAAACATTTCTGGTCTGTCATGGCCACCGTAAAGCGTCTGCCATCAGATTCTTGTAATCAGATACGTAACCCCCCCGGATCAGTTCCCCCCCAGCCTGATCCCTTCCCCATCGCGATTGGCCCGCCTGAATCTGTTTATTGCCGCTCCTGGGGCTCTGCCACCAACTATCCACGCAGAGCGCTCCAGGGCAGGGGGAGACCGGGCAGCTGGGCGCCCGCGATCTCGGCTGCATTTGCAGCGCCACATGCCGCTCTAGAACCCCGCTGGCGCTCGCGGGGGGTTCTGGAACCCTGCCCAGTGCGTTCTAAGCGCGGGGGGACAGGGAGGGTTTCCACTGCTCCCGCTCCATGTGCACTGCTGGAAATCGGCCGACCCGGAGCCTAGTGGCGCCCCTCAGCCCAGCGCTGGGGGAGCATTGCTAGAACCCGGCGCAGTGCGATCTAGAAGGCAGACTCCACTCCCGTTTCTAGGACCCGGTACGTTCTAGAAGCCTACGTTTCAGAGCCTGGGCTATTCTGGAAGACGCGCCTCCGCGGCAGGTGGGGCAGCTCTGGAGCCCGAGGGGCCGCGTTGTAGCGATCGGCGCTGAGCCGCTTTAGAACCCGCCGGGACCCGATCTCTGCAGGGGAAGGGGGCGGCTATAGAACCCAGCCAGCGGGGTCCAGAGGGGCCCGCCCGGTGCAGCCATGCTGGAGTCGGCGGTGCGGCTGGCCCTGGGAGCCGGCGAGCTGGTGGCTCCGGGACCGCAGCTCTCGGAGCGGCTGGCCCTGCTGCAGGCGCAGGTGCTCGCTTCCCTCTGGCCCATGCTGCTGCTAGGAGGGGCCGTGGCGCTGCTTGTCCTGTTGGGGATGCTCCGGCGCTGGGACCGGGCGCGGCCGGGCCCCCAGCACAGCGCGGCGGGGGAGGAGGGTGGCGCTGGGTCTGCCAGCTACGAGGAAGGACGGGTGCCAGCGCCGGCCCCGCGGACGCAGAACGGGATAGCTGGGCAGCAGGAGCAAAGGGCGAGGCAGAGCCACGAGGCAAAGGTAAGGACCAGCCCGTCCCCTCCCTTCCCCCATCCCAATCCTCTGCACGGGGGTCTGCCCTCTTCCACACAACCCCTAACACAGGGTCCCTCCATCCCAATCCCCACTGCAGGTGGCCCAGCCTACTCTCAGCACAGGATTCCTCTCTCCCACTCCCCTCTGCAGGGAACCCCCTCCCATCCCACTCCTCTCCACAAGGGGATCCCAGCAGTGAATCTCCCATCCCCTCTACTGGGGGCTCATACAGTCATTTGATCTCTCAACCTGGTACTCTGCACAGGGGGCCCTATCCATCTGAAACACAAGGTTCTCTCTTAGCATAGTTCCCTGCATATGAGTGTAGGATCCTTCTCTGTCTTCCATTCCATTTCCAGTCCTGGGACCCATCCCATCCTTTCCCCACTTCCAATCCCATCTTCCAGCATAGGGTATCATCCTTACTGGCAGGCCAGCTGTCAGATCGCACCCCTCAAAGTGTATGTTTAGAAAGAACTGTTCTACTCTCTTCTCAATAAAGATACATAGTCCAACATCAGAGCTAGACTCTGCACCCTAATTCATAGGGTAACCTCTATTTACAAACATAAGAGTTAGTGGAACTGCTCAATTAGGTATTATGAGCAGGACTGAGGCACAGTTCTCAAAGGTATTTAGGTGCCTATCTCCGATGGAAATCAATAGGAGTTAAGCACCTACATACTTTAGAGGATCAGGGCCTGAGCTTTTATCTTGCACACTAACTATATTCCCCAAACAATTTATGGGTTGCCACCTTTCCCATAGTTTCTGGGATTGTCCTCCTTTTCTTACTGTTTATATACCTATTATTTATTGCTAAATAAGGGCTAAGTCCTTCACATTGAAGTATATAGTAAAAGTTCTGTTGGCTTCAGTGGTAGTAGGATGGCTGACCTAAGCACTAAATGTTTCTATTCATGTTCCATCAAAACTTCATTCTGCAGCGTGTCCATGTGATCTTAGTTGCAATGTGATGAGGTTTTGCAGCCATACTGATCATCGTGGTCGGGTTTTGATACAACGGGATGGATTTTTGATGCAGCATTGCCATAGTTTGCTCCATTAGGCACTGTGTGCAGCAGAAACCCTCAGCATGACTTACAGAAAACAGCTGGGTAAAGACACTAGTATGTTAACAAAATGTAAACCATCACAACAGCACATTGTATATAAAATAAATGAATAGATGCAACATAGATTTGAACAGTCTGGTCTATTAGTATTATCTGTTAGCTGCTTCATTCTGGGAGATAGGAGAATAAAAAGAGCATATGTGCTGAATTTTTCTTTTAGTATGGTACTTCTATGGTATCTTTTGCTCTTGTCGATATATATAAATGTGTCAATATTTTCATCATAATCCCTATTTCCAGGGCTTTATTTACTTGGCCATAAAAGTTACCTTCAGGCTGAATCTTGGCTGTATTATATTTTAATTGGTTAGTTCATTTTTCAAGCGTATTTTTTCTTTTGCAAATAAAAACAGCACGCTGGCCTGGTATAATGGACTAATAGATATGTGTGCATTTGTAGTGATCACATCACTGAAGTAATCTTAAAGTAATTGCCTTTGTAAACAGAACGAGAAGAAATTTCAGCAAATATGTTACTTCAACATTGGTAACTGTTTTTCAGATCAGCAGAGTGTAGCTCTAAACTGGTGGACTTTATGCTTCTATGAGTCATCCCAGCATGCACTCTGCTGGTGATGTTACTGTGAGCGTAGGCCTTTTTCATACAAAGTAGTATCATTGTTTTATTATCATCAGTGCTGAAGAATTTGATCTGGCTGTAAATAATATGAAAATACACTTTTGGCAGAAACACTGACAGTTGGGGCTGGAGGGGGTTGGTACTAGAAATATACATTATTCCTGGGGTAGGCATGTTATTTGAGCAGTCACTTCATAAGTCTGAATAACAAAGGGGAAAAGGTAAATTAAAATGATACATTTGCTCACCTGCTGTTACTAAGCTAAGGTTTTCATCATTAATCTCTTTTTTTGGTGCAATTGGTTCTTGCTTTCACACTGGCTCCTTAAGGGTCAGATTCTACTAACCTTACTGATGTTGACTGGCACCTTACTCTATGGGGAGCCCATCAAAATTGATCTGAGAGTACATGTGGCAAATTATGGACCTAAAGGGGATGGGGGTAGGGAAGAAAGGGAGAACAGGAAAAATAACCTAAGAAGAAAAAAAACCTCTCATGCTTGATTAAATGAAAAATAGTGCTCATACCAAAACTGTATGCTGCCCTTTCTGCTTGTTTGCTTGCCTCATTCCTTTTCTCTTTCCCCACTCCACACTGTCGTTTGTCATTTTTTATTGTCTTACCTGTATAATCTGGAATGTAATATCTTTGAAGCAGGGACCTTATCTTCTAATATGTATGTAAAGTGCAGTGTGCACCTAGAGAACCACATATTAACTAGACTTGGCAGAATTTGATTTTTTGATTTTATAATTTTGATGTTTATTTTCAAGCATTTTTTTATTTTTATCAATTTAAATGTTCAAATGTGCAAAATTATGGGTTTGAAATATTTTTTTCTGATTTTTATTGATTTTAAATTTTCACAGTGGCAGGAAGTTATGGGGGGGGTCAGACAATGAGTGACGTGGTTAGACATTAATTACTTAAGTACAGTAGATGTTGAGATTCAAAAAGTTAAGTTAAAGCCTTATGACCATTAAAACACACATAGTCAACAGCATCTGTCAAAATATACAAAGTAAAGAGCCTTAAATAAAACTCTCAAGCAGCATCTTTCTTACTTTGCCTATCTGTAAATTTAGATTATTATTGATGGAAATATTTTTTGTTGGTTTGTGTGTGTACGGTGAAATTGATGTTTACCAATAAAAATCTAATCCTTCCAAGCCTATATATAACTGAATGATGGTAATCATTTAGAATTCAGTAGTTAATGCTGAAGTTGCAGAACACCTTTAATATACTGAAATTAGCATATCAAGAACTATATTAAAACAGTGCCAGAGATTATAAAAAGCAAAGAATTTCACAATTAATAATGAAACATCAAGATGTAAGGAATAGCATAAGCCAGAGTGTGCAGATATTACATGATAGTATCCCATCTTTGGTGCATGCTGAGGTATGAGGCCAAAGACAAAATGCCTCCAGCACTCAGGTGTGTTGATATATCACAGCAGCCAAACATCTGCATATCCTGGAGTGTGTAATTCTGCTGATAAAGTTGAGATTTTTAATTAACCCCCCCCGCAAGGTGGTTAATTATCTTTTCCAGTTTTGGAATGTGCGCATGCCAGTGTTTTCCAGGCCATGGTCTCCCGTCCAGGGAGTCTGCATTGTTACATTTGCCCAGTTAGCTGATGCCCTGCTAGCTAGACGTCTAGTTACCTGCTTCCATATTAATACACTGGTAACTCAGCTATTGCGTGCTTGCTGTGCATGACATGCGCCTCAGACTGCCACTGCACTCCACACAGAGAGCGCAACAATGCCCTCTGCTGACCTCTCTTGTTCCCTGCTGGCATGCTGCTCCCAGCCGCAACCCTGAGTGCCACCAGTTCACTGTCCACTCCTCCCCTAAAATCCTGCCCTGGCTGCTAAGGGTACCTCTACACTGTGATTTAAAAAAAACCTGCTGCACCAAGACTCAGAGCTTGGGTCAGCTGAGTTGCGGGGCTATAAAATTGCAGTGTAGACATTTGGGCTTGGGCTGGAGCCCTTGACTCTGAGACCCGCCGAGCCCGAACATCTTCACTGCAATTTTATAGCCACACAGCCTGAGTCAGCTGACCTGGGCCAGTCGCTTCCATGCCACTGGTCTTTTATTGCTGTGTAGACATACCCTGAAGACAGCTACATGGCCTCATCCATCCTAGCATCAGTGGCAGTGCTGTGATGCTCCTGTGGTTGTGCTCTGTAACCTAGGTGAACATGCTCAAGAGCAGTCACATTATGATCCTAAAAATGTCAGTGCCTCTAGTTATCTGGCCATCTGTCTGTCTTTCATACTGCAGAGTAATATGGTGGCAAGAGCACCAGGTTCAAGAGAAATATTGTGCATCAAGAAAAGAACCAAATTAGAATTTCTCCTTCAGCACATCTGACGTGTGGACATGTAAGAGCGCAGGGCCATCTCTTCCTGTCAATCTCAAAGGAAGTCCATGCCCCCTCACTGTTTCATTCTGCAAAAGGCAGTCTGGAGCAAGGGGAAATTAGCGGTGTTTGGTGCTCAAGCCCTCTGAGCAGGGCTGGGCAGTAATCACGCTGGGGGACTCAAGCCTTCTGACAAGGGGGAGCCCCAAACGGTTTCAGGCTCTGGCCCTCAGACAGAGTAGAGCAGTCAATAGTCCGGGAGCCAAGCCCTCAGGCAGGGCAGAGCAATGAATAGTCTAGCATCCTAGTTCTGGTGGACGATAGGCTAACACAGGCCCCCTGCCCTAAGGAAAGGAGGCTGCCACCCCAGAGCCGGGGTGGAAACGGGATCTGGGCTCACCAGACTCCACCAGGTCCCATCCCAGGGCCCTAAGAGTGGCAGAGCGTTCCACCACTGGGTCAGCGGGGAATCCAGCTGCAACACGCTGACCTGTCTTCAGGCAGCAACACAGCCAGACTACAGTCAGCTGTCCCTGGGCTACTTCTTCCCCTCCCCTCAGGGCGTACATGCATCCATGGGTCATCCTCCATCTCCCTGGGATATACCGCCAATGGTAGTCCCAGCAGCTCCTTGGAGTCTGGAGTGGTGGGACGCTCTGGAAGCTCAGGCAAGTCCTCAGGGCAGCAGACTTCCTCTCAGCATCCTGCTCTGGCACCAGGGGAGAAGCATCTGTCTCCCTCAGCAGCTCTAGTACAACTGAGCTGCAGGGCCCACCTTTTATACTTCCTGTTCCTGTCTTGCCCTTCTGCTTCCAGTGGGGCGGGCATGGCCTTCTTGGTCCTGCCCACCAGGGGGCAGGCAGTGGTTCCTCCCTGTCAATCTCAGAGAGAGGCTACACCCCCTCACTACAGTACATTATACAAATTTTGTACAAATGTAATTCCAGCCAGATTAGAAAATGCTGGATTCATGTTTCTTAAATCCATCAGCATAATTATATGAACAAAAATTAAGTGTGGTCACATTGTGAATACACATCACAAGTTGCACTGTGACTTTGTTGTTGTCACAATTTATAACTTATCCATGAATGGTGATGGAGAGATCAATCTCTTTCCCCACGGCCTCTCCCTTTCCCTAATAAAGAGTCTTTTAGGAAATAGTAACAAGAAGTGCCAAGAGTCATCAGGGCGGAACTAGGATGTGGTTGTTTTTTTTAATTTAAAATTCTCTGGATCAGTCTTCAAAACGGTCAGTTCAAAGAGGCGCTTTTGCTGGGAAGTCTAGTGTTATCCTCCCTTGGGGTATTTTTTTAAATATGTGCAATCTGGTGCATTCCATAAAGCAAATATTTGCTTTTCAGAAGTATCTTTATAAGCTAGTGGTTTAGCAGTACCAGAAGCGGGGATCATAGAATCATAGAATATCAGGGTTGGAAGGGACCTCAGGAGGTCATCTAGTCCAACCCCCTGCTCAAAGCAGGACCAATTCCCAACTAAATCATCCCAGCCAGGGCTTTGTCAAGCCGGGCCTTAAAAACCTCCAGGGAAGGAGACTCCACCACCTCCTTAGGTAACGCATTCCAGTGCTTCACCACCCTCGTAGTGAAATAGTGTTTCCTAATATCCAACCTAAACCTCCCCCACTGCAACTTGAGACCATTGCTCCTTGTTCTGTCATCTGCCACCACTGAGAACAGCCGAGCTCCATCCTCTTTGGAACCCCGCTTCAGGTAGTTGAAGGCTGCTATCAAATCCCCCCTCATTCTTCTCTTCTGGAGACTAAACAATCCCAGTTCCCTCAGCCTCTCCTCATAAGTCATGTGCTCCAGACCCCTAATCATTTTTGTTGCCCTCCGCTGGACTCTTTCCAATTTTTCCACATCCTTCTTGTAGTGTGTGGCCCAAAACTGGACACAGTACTCCAGATGAGGCCTCACCAATGTCAAATAAAGGGGAACGATCACGTTCATCGATCTACTGGCAATGCCCCTACTTATACAGCCCAAAATGCCGTTAGCCTTCTTGGCAACAAGAGCACACTGTTGACTCATATCCAGCTTCTCGTCCACTGTGACCCCTAGGTCCTTTTCTGCAGAACTGCTACCTAGCCATTCGGTCCCTAGTCTGTAGCAGTGCATGGGATTCTTCTGTCCTAAGTGCAGGACTCTGCACTTGTCCTTGTTGAACCTCATCAGGTTTTTTTTGGCCCAATCCTCTAATTTGTCTAGGTCCCTCTGTATCCTATCCCTACCCTCTAGTGTATCTACCACGCCTCCTAGTTTAGCGGGGATGACCTGCTTCTACTCCAGAGGCATGGAAACAGGCCCGCCGACAGCAGTTCCAGGTCCCAGGACAGAACAGTCAATGCCCCCCCACACACACACACAAGCCGCACCCGCACAGACACGGTCTACCTGACATTTGGGCGGTGCTGCGCCTGTGCTGGCTATGCTGCTGGGTGCGCTCTTCTGGCATGGCCAGGGCTTTTACATGCCTGCCTGGTAGCGTTGCCAACTAATTGTGCAAACCCAAAGACCCTTGCCCTGCCCCCTGCCCTGCTCCATACCTGAGAACACACCCCTGTTCCGCCCCTTCTCTGAGGCCCTGCTCCATCCCCTCTCCCTCCATCGCTCGCTCTCCCCCACCCTCATGCACTTTCACCAGGCTGGGGCAGGGGGTTGGGTGTGGGAGGGGGTTGGGGTGCAGACTCTGGGAGGGAGTTTGGGTGTGGGAGGGGGTTTGGGTTGCAGGATCTGGGAGGGAGTTTGGGTGTGGGAGGGAGTGTGGGCTCTGTGAGTGAATTTGGGTGCGAGGTGCAAGCTCTAGGCTGGGGCAGGGGGTTGGGGTGCAGGAGGAGGCCAGGGGGTTGGTGCTTACCTCGGGCGGCTCCCGAAAGCGACTGGCACACCCCTCTGGCAGTGGCTCCTAGGCGGGGGCCCAAGGGGTCTCCATGCGCTGCTGCCTGCAGGCACTGCCCCTGCAGCTCCCATTGACTGCAGTTCTCAGCCAATGGGAGCTGCAGAGTCAGTGCTCAGGGCTGGGGCAGCATGCGGAGACCCCCTCCCCAGGGGCTGCAAGGACGTGCCGGCCGCGTCCAGCAGTGATGCGGAGCGAGGGCGGGCAGGAAGCCTTCCTTAGCCCCGCTGCACTGCTGGTGGCCTCCAGGCCCTTTTAAATCGCCCGGGGCCCCTGGGCAATTGCCTCCTTTGCACACACACCCTCGGTCGGCAGACCTGCATGGAAATAGCCCCATTTCCCCACCCTTTCAGTTTAAACTCTGGTCTAGGTGCAGATTAAATTTGATTGCTAAGTGTTATTGTATCATCTACATTAGGTGGGAATTGCTTGAATCAGTGTCATGGGAAGTGGTCTAGTTTATCAGTTGCCCCTGTAAAATTACATCTTTATCCTTTGCTGAAATGTTTTTAATTCGTTACAGTAACACTTCCCAGTAAATAACAATAAATTTCTTTATCCCTGGGGCTAGGGCTGGGGGGAGCACTTTTGCCTCTTTACCTGACATCAAATCAGACCATAATATCCAGAAGGGCCAAAGAGGAATCACCCCTCTTCCCTGAGTCGGTGGGTCCTGCTCTGCATGATTTTTGGGGAGATGGTCCAGTCGGAGAGGGCTAGAGCTGGGGGACACGTTCTGTATGGGTTATCATCTCCTGGAAAACCCATAGGATTTCCCTTGGGATTCCCTTCAACATTCAATGCAGACAATTGCAGCACTAATTCCCACTGCTTGTCTTGTGTCCTCACTCATTGCCTTATAAAACTCATGGCTCCTCCCTGGGAAGCGCAGGGGAACAGGCTTTCCATGTGGATGCCCCGAGATCTATGGAGTTTTCCTGTGGCTCTTGGGACATCCGAGTAATTGGAGGGCCAGGTCCCCTTCTTCCTCTGCCAGCCTTCCCAGGAGGAGGAGAAAGAAGCTCCATGTCCGCTCTGCAGTTTCCCAAGTAATTTTCCCTTCCTACAGAGCGCGGATGACATAGCTCAAGATGATTTTGGGGGTGGGGGCAACATTGTAGTTTATTGTACATAGTGATCATGCATAGGCCTTTACATTCCTCTGTCTTGGATGGGGAGTCCTTCTCCTTTCTTTGCTAGTTAACACAGCATCTCTCTGTTGCTTCCTATTTACACCTTAGTGGAAACTGCCATCGTATTATCTTTTCTCTGGGTACTCGGAGTAATTTCCCTTGAAGCCAATGCCCAGGCTGCCTCCCTCATTGACTCTCACTGCCAAGAAAACATCCCCTTTCCTTTCAAAATTTCAGACTTGTTGTTTCTCATTTACCTGGTTCCCATCAGTTCAGGGAACCAATAGTCTCTCATGCTTGGGTCTGTCATTATGGCCGTACAATGTGATCACAGCCCAACTGGCCAGAATGTCAGCTTTCACCTATGAAAATTTGATTAGCAAAGAATTAAACTCATGCTGTTTTATTTCCCACAGGACTGCTTGTCATGCAGATTGTTCAGTGTCTGTTGATGTAGCACTGTGCAATTGTGCTGTGGCAGTGCTCTAGAATAGTTATACCATGATTAAGGCTGTATTTTTTTAAACAGGAGAGGAAAGTGGGCTATTTGTAATAGAGCAGAATGGTAGATTGCAGGAGGGCAATGTGAAAAATATCATAAGCTCAATTTTAATGGCCGATATCACCCTAATGAGGCTAGGAATCTTCAAGTGGATGCCTGAAGAAATTAAGAATTCCCACTCGCTTTCTAGGTTGTTGGATTTTTACTTTGGAAAAACTGAAAAATGAAAGGATTTCTTGTTCAGAAACAAAACAGATTTCAATAAAGTTGACTTAAATGTTCTAGAACTTCTACTGGTAGACTCTTGAGGTGAGAGACCTGTAACAGAGTGTGAATTTTAAAAAGGAATTTAGTCTGCGTGGGAGAGGGACTACAGGTGAAGTTCTCTCTATGCATCATATAAATCCCACTTAAACCCTTGTGCTGGCCTTCTGCACAGGAGTAAATTTTACCCTAATGGAATTAAAACTTATAGGAAATAATTAGTAGGAATAAATAGCTCATTACTAGAGTGGAAAGAGGATAATATTTGTGGTGCCCCAGGGATCAGGACTAAAAATCTGTGGTGTTCAGTATATGTATTAACCTGGAAGAAGAGGTGAAGTGGTAAAACTTGGTCACTGCAGAAACCTAGTTAACATTAAAGTGGACTGTGAAGAATTACTTTAAGTGAGTAATACAGTAGAAATACATCTTACATCCAGTATAGAAAAGTGTAGATTAAAGCACATTGGAACGAACAACTTAAGTTATTTAGAAACACTGATGGGTTTGGAATTAGTTGTAACTTTTTACTCAGAAGACCTAATCCTCTAAGAATTGCACAAATAATTTAAGATCAGAGGGGTAGCCGTGTTAGTCTGGATCTGTAAAAAGCAACAAAGAGTCCTGTGGGTGAAAGCATAAGCTTTCGTGGGTGAATGCCCACTTCGTCAGACGCATGGGCATTCACCCATGAAAACTTATGCTCCAATACATCTGGTAGTCATTAAGGTGCCAGAGGACTCTTTGTTATAATTTAAGATGTTTGCTTAATATGCATCATCAATTAAAAATTTAATCAGCTCATAGACCATAGTAAGAAGATGATAAAGAAAAATGATATTAAAATACTATAATATCATTACATATAAATTGATGGTATATTATCTAGAATACCACATTATTGCTAGAAAAAGACCTAACAGAAATAGGAATGATCTAGAGCAGGGGTTCTCAACCTTTTTCTTTCTGAGACATGGGTGGTGGGTGAACCTCCGCTTTGGAGAGGCTAGCCCGCTGGCCCTGCCCCTTTTGCCCAAAGCCCCACCCCCCCGCACGCCGGAGCCCTGAAACACCCCTCTCCTCTAAAAGGAGGTGCTGGGTCAAGCCGCCGGCCCCCCAAGCAGCAGCTGCTCCTGCCCCCGAGCCGCCAGCCCCAGCACCAGGCCGAGCCTCCTCACTCGGCCAGCCGCTAGCTCTCAGTCTCCGCATCCCTCCTCACTCCCATGTCCCCAAGGAGGAGGGACATGGTGAGCAGCGAGGAACTCGGGGGGGGGAGGGGGGAGTGGAGGAGACATGATGGCAGGCAGGCACAGGAAGCACAGCAGCAGGCGGTGGAGGTCTTGGGGAAGGGGCGGGGCCACTGTGGCCCAGGAGTTTGGCGGTGGGTCGGCGCCAATGCCAGAGAAGGCTAAGCCTTCCTTGGTTTATTATACACACCACCCATGTTCTGAGGTCCCCCCAACACACTATAAAAAACTCCACAGTCCAGGGCTCCAGGGCTCCTGTTAGAAGGTAGCAAGTAGCGCAATTGCCTGGGGTCCCATACCACAGGAGGCCGTGGAAGCTAAGTTGCTCAGTCTTTGGCTTCAGCCCTGGGTGGCAGGGCTTGGAGCCCCAGCAAGTTTAATGCTGGCCCTGCTTGGTGGACCCCCTGAAAACTGCTTGCGGCCCTCCAGTGGGCCCCAGACCTGTGGGAACCACTGGTCTAGAGTGGACCAAAAATTATTGAGACAAAGAGACTGTGCAGAAGAGAGAAGTACACAGCTGCTCTGATGACGGCTTTCCTTCCTGTTCTGCTATGATTGAACTATATAAAATAGTGAAAGATGGAAAGAGGAGGCCAGCAGGGGGAGAGGAGGTACTGAACATTTTAATGCAAAACGAGAAAGGCAACCAATTTAAAACAAATATAGGGACATTTTTAAAAAGCATGCAATTAACCTGTTGGACTCCCTGCCGAAAAATGTGAGAGCGACAAGTGTCTTAGATTTAAAACAGCATCTAGCTGGGATAATTACTCCTGAATTCTCCGCCAAAAATTCTGTGCACAAAATTCTGCAAAATTCCGCATATTTTATTTGTCAAAATAACACAATATAATCATGCCAGTTTCAAATATTTTGGTAATTTATTTAAAAATACCTGTCAGCAAGTATGTCTCTAACAATACAGACAACAAAAATGATTCAGGAAATGTTTTTTTTTTTTTTTTGACAAATAGATTCCTTACTGGACATATTAATACAGAACTTTGAGTAATAATTAATTTAAACTACAATACAGAAATATATTTCCTGCACCCCTCAGAAGCAGTGCAAAGGTTTGGGGGAGTCAGAGGTAACAAAGGAGCTTAGGGAGAGGGAAGTAATTGCTGGGAAGGAGCCTGAGTGTGAACTTGGAGGGTTGTTGGGTGTGGGGGTGGTAGAATTATGGAAAAGTTTTTTTTGGGAGGGAGAGGAATTGTTAGGGAGCCTCCCCTATGCAGACCCTGGCTGACCCCTGGCCTCTCTCATTCAGTCAGGCACATCTGCCTCTGTTCCTGTATGTACCTGTACTCCAGCATCACCATGTGTCCCTGCACCCCAACTCAGCCACCCCCACATCCCCAGGTGTCCCTGCACCCCCACTCCCATTCTGTCTGTGCCCCAGTCTGTCCCCTACAGCTACCCCTTCTGAATCCCAGTTTGTGACACCCCCCAACAGCCCTATGTGCTCCACGCTGTCTGTCCCGCTATATCTGGTTCCTCCTGACTTGGCCCCACAGGCAGGGTGCTGTGCAGAACGCAGCCTCTTCTCTTTCCTATACGCAGCTGGAGCCCATCTCACCTCAGAGGAGCTGCTCTCTATTCTGGTGCCACATCGACCTCTGGTGGGTGAAAGGTGTAACTGCAGCCGCTCAATGTATTTTCTGCTGAAAAAAAAAATTCTGCACGGAACATGAATTCTGCATGTGCAAAGTGGCACAGAATTCATAACAACATAAACATAAGAACGGCCATACTGGGTCAGACCAAAGATCCATCTAGCCCAGTATCCTGTCTTCTGACAGTGGCCAATGCCAGGTGTTTCAGAGGGAATGAACAGAACAGGTAATCATCAAGTGATCCATTCCCTGTCACTCATTCCCAGCTTCTGGCAAACAAAGGTTCGGAACACCATCCCTGCCCATCCTGGCTAATAGCTATTGATGGACCTATCCTCCAGGAACCCTGTTATAGTCTTGGCCTTTACAATATCCTCTGGCAAAGAGTACCACAGGTTGCCTGTGCGTTGTGTGAAAAAAAAAATATTTCCTTTTGTTTGTTTTAAACCTGCTGTCTATTAATTTCATTTGGTAACCCATAGTTCTTATGTTATGAGAAGGAGTAAACAACACTTCCTTATTTACTTTCTCCACACCAGTCATGGTTTTATAGACGTCAGTCATATCCCCCCTTAGTTGTCTCTCTGAACAGCCCTAATTTTTGAAATCTCTCTCACCTGGAAGGTGTTCCATATTCCTAATCATTTTTGTTGCACTTTTCTGAAACTTTTCCAATTCCAATATATCTTTTTTGAGATGGGGCGAACACGCCTGCACACAGTATTCAAGATGTGGGCATACCATGGTTTTTATAAAGAGGCAATATGATATTTTCTGTCTTATTATCTATCCCTTTCTTAATGATTCCCAACATTCTGTTAGCGTTTTTGACTGCCACTGCACAATGAGTGAATGTTTTCAGAGAACTATCCACACTGACTCGAAGATCTCTTTCCTGAGTGGTAACAGCTAATTTAGACCCCATCATTGTATATGTATAGTTGGAATTACGTTTTTCAATGTGCATTATTTTGCATTTATCAACATGGAATTTAATCTGCCATTTTGCTGCCCAGTTACCCAGTTTTGTGAGGTCCCTTTGTAACTCTTCGCAATCTGCTTTGGACTTAACTATCTTGTGTAGTTTTATATCATCTGCAAATTTTGCCACCTCGCTGTTTACCCCTTTTTCCAGATCATTTATGAATATGTTGAACAATACTAGTCCCAGTACAGACACAGGGGGACTATTTACCTCTCTCCACTCTGAAAACTGACCATTTATTCCTACCCTTTGTTTCCTATCTTTTAACCAGTTACTGATCCATGAGAGGACCTTCCCTCTTATCCCATGATAACTTACTTTGCTAGAGCCTTTGGTGATGGACCTTGTCAAAGGCTTTCTGAAAATCTAAGTACATTATATCCACTGGATCCCCCTTGTCCACATGCTTGTTGACCCCCTCAAAGAATTCTAGTAGACTGGTGAGCATAGTTTGCCTATACAAAAAACATGTTGATTCTTCCCCAACAAATTGTGTTTATCTATGTGTCTGATAATTCTGTTCTTTACTACAGTTTCAACCAATTTGCCCTCTACTGAAGTTAGGCTTACCTGCCTGTAATTGCCAGGATTGCCTCTGGAGCCCCTTTAAAAAAAATTGGCATCACATTAGCTATCCTCCAGTCATCTGGTACAGAAGCTGATTTAAATGATAGGCTACATACCACGGTTAGTAGTTCTACAATTTCACATTCGAGTTCCTTCAGAACTCTTGGGAGAATACCATTTGGCCCTGTTTAATTTATCAATTTGTTCCAAAACCTTCTCTAATGACACCTCAATCTGGGACAGTTCCTCAGATTTGTCACCTAAAAAAAATGGCTCAGGCTGGGGAGTCTCCATCACATCCTCAGCTGTAAAGACCAATGCAAATAATTCATTTAGTTTCTCTGCAATGGCCTTATCCTCTTTGAGTGCATTTCGAACGTTCAGTGGCCCCACTGGTTGTTCAGCATGCTTCCTGCTGCTGATATACTTACAATTTTTGTACCCCAGGAGTAGATAATAAAGATAAGGGCATTCTGTCCTTTTGTTTCAGAGCACAGGTTAGTCGCATGCTGGGGTTAGGCAATTATTTCCTCTGTGGATAACAAAGCATACTTAGCTGTATTATATAGGGGAAGTGTGTTTTCCTTGAAAACACAGGCATTGGCCATCATTGAAGACATTAATAATTATTTGTTAAGCGCTGATAGTGTGCTCAGTGTACAAGACCCAGAAGAAAATATGGGGCCAAATTTTTTACTTTGATCTGACCCCTGGTGGGCAAAGGGGGTGGAAAACTAGTGGCTCTCCCCACCATAGTGCAGTCCCCAACTGGCGGAAGAGCTGGCATAGCCAGCTCCTATATCACCTCACCATGCAGATTCTAGCATAGTGTATCAAGGATGGGACAGGACATGACCAGAATACTGTGGTGGAGTCACAATGCTTGTCTGGGGTAACATCCCACTGTAGTTTACAGCAGGCCTAAACTACACTGGGGCTAGGCTTGGCATAGAACTCTTCCAGAAAGATGGAGCTGCAACCATCTCCTTACTCTTCCCTTTCCCCCCCTTAGTTGTGCGCAGTGGATACTGGGCACAGCTGGGAATCCGGGCCTATGGTTCATGCCCTGAGTAGCTAACATACTAAATTAACCTTGATGAGGATGCCAGACTAGGTGGCATATTGGATGGTTCCTGATTGGCAATCCTGTGGTTGTTGGAGACCAACTCTAAGCCATCACATGTCTGATATCTTAGGTTATAGCTGAAAAATCCAGTTTAGGTGTCTGGTCACAAATAGATACCAGCTACTGATGAAACAGACCTAGTTCTAGAGGTGCTCTTTTACTGTGCCCACCTACATTCATTGTATTTTCTATTTAAAAAGCCTCCCCTGTAGAAGATGGTATCTGCTGCATTATCTGGTATATTTTTAAACTATATTTGATATTCTTAAAGATGGAACAGAATGCTGGGGGAAGGAGGAGGGCCCAGAAAAGTGGCATCAATGTGTTTGTATTCCATGATTGTATTCTGGTCAGCAGCAACCTGGCACACATGCCCTCTCCCCACCATGCATAGAACTATAAGCTACATGAGTGTGCATGGGAGTGTGTTTAGAGGTCCTGGTCCTAGTGGAGGGGTGAACATTCAGAAACACGTTGTGTGGCATGTCTTGTAAAAATGTCCCCTGGGCCTCTCTCTGGGGCTACATAATAAAGTCGAATCAATAATTGAAAAAAAGCCACAAAGGATTAGTGATAGAGAGAGAAAGAATCACCTTTATATAAAGGAGAAAAGGCAGAGAAAAGGCAGCTTACTCCCCTGTGCATCACAAACTCAATGGCCATAGAGTCAGAAAAGCCTTCAGATTGGCTCAGGAAAAGAAGAATGCAATTTAATATGCTACAGTGTATAATTCCATAAAAGGCCATGAGGATGCTTTTTTGCACGTGTTTGAATTTATTTAGAATTGTACTAGTTGATACCAGACACCTCTGTGTTCTTGAGGAACCAGGGGGCAGTATCCAGCCTGACTCATGAAAGACACTCTCCCCCCCTCACCCTCGGCTTCTGCTTAAACCAAAACCCATCAGAGGGAAAAAAAACTTGCAGAGAGCAGTCAAGGGCGTTGGGAGACACACCTAAACCCCTCCTGACAAGGGTGACAAGATTAAGACATCTCCATTAGCATACAGAATGGAGAGCAGAGACAACTCCCCTAGCCTCATCTGCATGAAAGATGGGACAGGAAGACATCTCAATTTACATACAGAATGGAGAACAGAGAACCACACTGAATTCTGGGACCAGAAAAAGCAGGGAAGCACTGCATCATAGGAATCTCTGCACCAGATGCTAATGAACCTATAAAAAGCAACAGAGGGTCCTGTGGCACCTTTAAGACTAACAGAAGTATTGGGAGCATAAGCTTTC